>NW_027069847.1:0-15386 GCF_002906115.3 Quercus suber
CCGTGTAGGATTGTTCCTAGATGCATATACGTTCTATGCATTGGTTGAGTGATGAACACTCATGTGCCCTAGTAGGATTGTTCCTAGATGCAAATACTTCGAGTATTTTGCATTGGTTGAGTGTTGGATTTGCAAATGGTTCTCTTCAAATGAGCTTATCATCTTGCATATCCGGATGTTCATTCCTTGTGTGAATGAGCATAGTAATTGCTTGTGTATAGTGATTACCTGTTTGTTCTTGCCATGATCTAGTGTTATCTATTTCATCTTGCTTGAGCATGCTATTATTGCTCCATATGTTTTTCAAGTTTTCTGCATACAATGATAATATTTTGTTGTTGTGTTTCGGGAGTTACTTGTTCATATGTTTCAAGAGCTTATCAGAATCTAGAATTAGGTGTGAGTGAGTTTTGCCTGTGTTCCCAAACTCACGTTTAAGTCTAGAGTCTGTTTTAGGATTTTGTCACGGAATAGCCAAAGGGGGAGATTGTAAAGTTGTGATTTACAACTATGTGTTTTGTTGGCTTTTATTTCGTGCCAAATTTGATTGTAATTACTATCAATTGTTTATACCCTGTATTTGTTGTGGGAATTGATGTAAGGGGTGTGTGATAGAGAGTGTGTGAAGACTCAAGCAATTTGGAAGCTGAAGGAATCTCGCGGGTATGTCGCGACTTAGCTTCCCGCGAAGTGAAGCATGTGCCCTGCACATGCTGGAATGCGAAGAGTCAGGATAGGTGGAGACAGCTGTCTCTCGCGAGTATCTTGCGGGTAAGGCCTTCCCGCGAGACACCCGCGAGACATACTGTTCTGCCAGCCTGTACTGACTGACTCACACATTTTGCACCTATCCTATATAAACCCTCATTACCTACAAATGTTGAGGAATGCTTCAGAGAGAAAACCCTAGCCAAACACATTTGGAATTAGAGATTGTTATCCCCACCTTTCTCTATATAATTGCTTGTGGTATCTCCTCAACCCTTCCCTCTCCATTTCCACACCATTGAGAGGTTGATAGCCCAAACACTTACCACACCCTTTGAGAGTGTTGATTGACGTTTTGGTGCTGCTGGAAAGCATTGGAAGAAGTCTGGAATGGCAGATGCAACATGGAGCTTGTTGCGGGATCCGGAGAACTAAGACAAGACACGGTTTCGAGAAGACTTGTTGGAGTAGGGGCTTGGAGGGCTTCGGTACATCGGGTAGATTAGGCTTGGAGGGTCTCTTGCTTACTCATGTATCCCAACTGATTGTCTAGTGGATCGATTTCCGCTTGAAGGGCGGCGGAGAGGTTTTTCGCCGAGTTCTTCGGTTTCCTCTTCGAGAACACGTCTCGGTGTTTTCTGTGTTTACATCCTTCTTCCCTACTCTTGTTTAATTTCATTATTACTGCTGTGTTGCTTTAATTATGAATTAGAGTAGTTTCTTGTTTATACGCTTGTGTTTACACTATTCCGCACTTGTATTAAGTTAGTGTAAAATCAACCAAGCCGTAATTTTAATTTGGGGGTCTAAACAGCTCTTGTGTTTTACAACATGTTTTCGAGCTTTCATTTTCCCTTAGAACATTAGAATTCCAATTTTCGAGAGTCACGAGAATTTACCTCCATTAGATGTGGATGAGTGTTTTTATAGTGTGCTTTGGAGTGGTTACTTGTCTCGTAACTTTCTCAGTATTTATGGAAGTTAGAAGGTTTAGACTTAACTTCTACAAATCATTGTAGAAGTTGGAATGTTTAATCTTATCTTCTATAACTGTCATTGATAGTTAAGTATTTAGTGGGAAGTTACAACGATGAATTAGGATCTCGCTCATGTTTCAAAATAGTAACATGTGATATGATTCACTAATCTTTTATAGGTAAATCTTTCTGGAAATTTCCCAAGTGCTCAGGGTCGACTAGGTGTTGGGGCTAGTCCAAGTGCTTTCCAGATGGACAACCCTCATGCCCATGGACGACCGTCCTACTAGGGATGACCATTCCTGTCTTCTTGACTTGGACGACACTTATGGACGAATTGGAGTTTATTCAATCTTCAGTTCCCCATCAAATTATTTTTAACTCCTCGGATTAATACTATCTTTGCACTATTTTCTTGGTCTTGTTTAGGAAATATAAAATTTTAAGGATATACCATTTAATTTACTATATTATATCATTTTATTTTTTGTCTTAAATTACCCTCACACAAATAACAGTTAAAAACTTAATGAACTATAATTAATCAAGATAGATAAGTCATATTTACTTATTTTCAAAATCTTTTATTTTAGATAAACTTCTTCTCTCCCACTACACAGATTCAAATTGAATGTTCATCCATTGGCTAAATACTCATTTGGGTTTCTTAACTTCTCTTTTTTCTTTTTGAGTCTCAAACTTATCAAAATCTGTTTTCATATTCCATATTCCGTTTTAACTTATTTTGAATATATCTATTTTGCTATTTTCTTCTTTATTATCTATTTTATCATTGTTTATGCTTCCATATTACTGCTGTGCTCTCTCCTGGGTATGTTATGGTATCATAGCCATGGATAGTAGATGTATGAGTTTTATTTCTTCGCAATTAAGAAGTTACTAGGAACATATATTACAACTACTTGTTCCTTGTTAGCATTGGTTAGCCTCAAGACCCATTGGCAAACCATAGTTTCGCATTGGTCAGCCTATTTTTTGTTAGTCGACGGACAGACGTTGTTTGGGTGGTCCCACAATGGAGTTTCTGGAGGAGGTGGTCCCGATAGCAAGGATACCAGTAGTTAGTAATAGTTCTGCCAGTAATTATTAATTGCTTGGAAATAGAATAAATATATTTATCATTTCATTAACTATTTGCTTGTTCATACTTAGGTTAGACACACACTAATAAGAAATATGGACTATGATGATATAAATTATGATGAAGGTTATAGCATAAGTGATATAGACAATAATTGGTTAAATAGTAATATGGATTATGATGAAACAGATTCTGATTCTGACAGTGATACTGATGATTATAACTAGAATAATAACACAAATAATTGGAGTACATTAACAGAAGACAAAATTGACTGACAAACTGATAGACACAATAATAGTTTGTTAGACATGATTAATAAAAAATTAGAATCTTTAGAAACTATTGAAAGATCCACTCTATATACTAAAGTAGAAAGAAAAAATGATAGTTTTTTGGACCTACTTGAAAGAATGAAAGCTTTAAATTCAAAAAGAGAATTTGAACCTCATCATAGATCACTTTTAACAAAGACCATGATAGATAATCGGCATAACGAAAGGAATAGTGTTATTGGCTTAATAGTAGAAAAGATGGTAGAGAACTAAAAGCAACTGAGAAACCTATAGCCATAACATATAAAGACAATAAGAAAGACTATGAGAAAGATAACAAGAATCATGAGTTGAAAGAATTAAAGACAACTTTCACAGAAAAGAAAGACAATAGTCATACTAAAATAGTGCAAAACAAACTAGATATAATTGATGAAGAAAAAGAAAAAAGAATGATACGGAAAGGTATAGTAAAAGAGATGTTAGAAAGAATTGAAAGAAAAAATGATGTAAAGATAGAAGCTATACATAAGAAGTTAGATATAGAAAAAGACATAGAAAAAAAAGAGACATGATGAGGAAAGAGAAAGAAAATGATAGTCCCAAGAAAAATGATAGTTTAAGGGAAAAAATTGATGAAAGACTAAAATCAATTGAAAGATCTATGATATATACCCAAAATAATAGTTTGGTAGAATTTGTTAGGACATATGTGATTCACTTGTTAGGAACATATGTCACTACTTTATGTAATTGACTAATCCTTTGACAAACCAATGGAGAAATCTAGGATATATGCCATCAACATCTTCCCTAACTTGAGGACCGACCCCAAAATATTCATACATCCAAACCTGAAAAATTAACATACATCATTATGACATAGCCAAAATGACTTTACAAAACCCACACATAGCAAAATTCCAAACCTCACCTGCCAAACAAATGTTGCATCTCCTAAGCTTGAGAGTCTACGCCTAGAAAGTTGAGTCATAAAATGCAAGAGGGTTGTGTAAGCCATGTTGCCCCAATTATAATTCTTGATTTGGTCAATATCCCTCAGACTTCACAAATAGCGCAAGCTCACAATACTGCCCAAGTCTGGACACAAGTAAGTCCCCAATGAAGAGGAGCACGAACATTCGGGTACCCATTGCCATAGTTTTACAGCTCTCAATATTCTCATATAGCCACATCAGAGAGACATTTTTACTCTTCAACTTTGAAGGCATTACGCCTAAAAGACTCTTAATCTCTTTTGGAGTAAGGAAATCATTGACCTTGATTCTTTCACCACCTAATCTTAAGCTAGTGATGACAGAAAAGTTGTAAGGTGTCAATATTACTTCATTAATGCCTGGGAAATGAAATGTGCACATGGTATCCCAAAACCATTCTGACAAAGCAAGGAGTAACTGGAGATCCTTGTACTCATGAGTCTCCTGATTCAATAAGGTTTCGAAGAAAGTCTGAAAGCCCATTAATAATGTTCATGATATCCAGGGACAATATTTCCCATATACCTTTCAGCATTTGAAGGCCACCTTGGCTTTTGAGGTTCTGCAAAAAAAAGTTTGACCCATCATCAGAGGGTTCAAAAATATCATGCTTAACAAAAAATTTTCCATGACCAAAATTACATGCCCAAACAAAGTTTCCCATGACCAAAATCACATGTCCAACAAAATTATCCATGACCAAAAATTGCATGCCCCAACAAAATTATCCATGACCAAAAATCTCATACCCAACAAAAACTCTCCATTCCATAGCTACGTACTCAACAAAAATTTTCCATGACCAAAGTCATATGTCCCAAAAAAAAAAAAAAATTTCATGACAAAAGATACATGTCGAACAAAAATTTTCAATGTCCAAAATTTCATGTCCAACACAAAAATAATACAAACCCATATCTGAAAAATTTTCCATGATCATGAAACAAGACTTACATGTTCCAACTAGATTTCCGCATCCATAAAAAATGAACTTGTTCAACCAAGCCTACACAACAAATTTCCATAACTTCAATGCCCCCAAAATTCAAGTCTAAATTCATCCAACAATACCACATGACATACATTGCCAAAATTCATGAGCCATCAAAATTGTCCAACTTACACCATGTCAAAAAAACTTAACAATTCGAAATGTCCCCAAAGCCAAGATTACAACATGATCACAAGAATTTCCAACCAAGCCCTACAATGTCCGAAATTCCAACAAAAGCAAACAACAACTAAATGACAATGTCTCAACACCAAACTCTCAAAAAAAAAAAAAAAAAAAAAAAAAAACTCACCTTGAAGTCCATCTTAGAGTGTGGAGCATGGGTTTTGGGTTCTTAAAGGAGCCCCTCTTCATCATTCCATTCAAGAGATGGGTGGTATTTTTTCCTACTAAAAGTGGGAAAAGAAGGCCGATTGGAAGATGATGACATTGTTAATGCAAAGAAAAAGGAAGTTTGGGAAAAGGTTTCACAAAATGGGTGTGTAGCAAAAATGGCTAAGAACACAAGGATCTGAAAAAATATTGAGGGAGATGAGTGAAGGAAGGTTAAGGTGCTTAGCAAGGTAATTTTTTAGAGAATAAATGGTGTAATGAGGGAGAAAATCCAAGTGGAAGAAGGAAGAAAGAAGAGAGAAAAGCAAAAAAAGAAAAAAGAAAAAAGAGAGAAAAGACAAGGGATGGGGGCCAAAATTCCCCCCCCCCCCGGTTTTACCACCGAAGTTGACTCGGTCACCTCCTAAAAAAATGATCAAGGAAGATGGCTAGACTAACCATTCATATACCCGAAATTCATGATTGTATTACATGCATTAATTCATTCATTGCATATCATAAAAATGATCTTGAGAGTCTAATGGTCACAATGGTATGCCAAATTTCCAAATCGGACTATCGGATTGAAAGATATCACATGATCAAATTTGCACGATCTACATATATTTTGTTTGGGTGGAACCAACCATGCATGATTAATTGAAATTAATTCTAATTGGTTAGACAATTAAAATTAATTAAATAATTTTGTGATTGGTTGTTAGTTAGTGTCAAAAATAGGCTTTCATGCATAGGGATAAAGAGGATAATTAGATAACAAAAAAATGTGGATAATCAAGATTTTTTGGAGTATTTATCTACAAGATAATCATTGTTGAAAAAAATCTGAATTATCAGAAAATGAGTTTAATTTTTAGAATATGGATTATGTAAGGTTGAATTTAATTAACCATCTCGTTGGCTTTATTCCGTGCCAAATTTGCTTGTATTTTAGCAATTAATAACCCTGTATTTAGGTGGGAATCTTGTAAGGGTAGTGAGTGAGAGAGTGTGAAGAAATGCTCAAGATTATGCAAAGAAGCAGGGACTCGCGACTGGATCTCGCGGGTGGCTCGCGGCTTCCAAGTCGCCAGAAGTTGCACACGTGCCAAGTATGCCAGAAGCTGAAGAGTCACGCTAGCTGTTGTACTAAAGGACAAATGTCTCAGGCTGGCCAAGTTGTTAGCTCACGGCTTGAACTCCGACTCAATCCAGTTGCGAGGTCAAGTCACCAGAACACCCTGTTTGGAAAAAACTAACTCTTCGTATTCCATTCTTACCCTATTATAAATACCCCTCATTCCCACGAAATGTAGAGAGCTTCCAGAGAGAATTTTGAGAGAGAAACCTTAGAGAAAAACTAGATTGCCTTATCCACAATCTTCACCTAAGAGACTTTTCAAATTTCTTTACTCTCTTCCTCTCCATTGATACATCCTTGAGAGGTTCTTGACCAAATCTTTTTCTTACCATACCCACGTCTGTGAGAAGGTTCTTTTGGTGCTAAGGGAAGCAGTTTGGAAGGGACCAATGATTATTGGTTGATGCTATGGTTTATAGCGGAATCCGGTAAGTTAGAGAAGAAAAAGGTTCGGCACAACCTTGTTGGAGCAAGAAGCTTGGAGAGCTTAGGTACCTAGGTAGATTAGGCTTAGAGGGTCTATTACTATTCATGTATTCCAACTACATTTTCTAGTGGATTATTGACCGCTTTGAGGGCGGCGGAGAGGTTTTAAGCCGAGGGCTTCGGTTTTCTCTTCGATAACACATCGTGTGCTGTCCTTGTGTTTGCATCTCTCTTCTCTTTATATTTACCATTTAATTACTGCTGTGATTGTGATTATTTATGGTTTAGATTGTTTATCAATTCTGTTATAAGCTTGCTATCATTTTCCGCACATACATTGTTTGATATAAAGTTTGAATTTGTAATTTGTTATTTGGGGGTCTAAACGTTTATAGTGTTTTCAACGCTATTTGAACTTTCAATTGGTATCAGAGCGGGTACACTTGTTGTGGTTTAAATACCTAAGTGTGATCCTTGACCCCTTGGTTTATTTGCCATGGATTGTGCTTTGTATGCCTCTTTGTATGATTTGGTTAATGATGACTGTCACATGCCACGTGTTTGTGAAAATACCTTTATGAGTGATAATCCTCATAATTGTGATGCTATGTTACATGAATCTTTGGGTGTTGTTGATATTCCTAACATCAAACTCTTGAAGAAAAAATGCTAAGAAGTTTAATAAGGATTTGAGCAAGTTATTTTGTGAAAATGATGATTTGATTGCTAAATTCAATGAATCTAAAAAATTGGTTGAGAAATATAAGAAACTTGCTGAAAATTCTGTTGAAAAGTTGAAAGAGTTTGAATGTTTGAATATGGACTTGGATGCTAAACTTGTTTTGTCTAACAAACTTGTTGATGAGCTAAAATGTGAAAATGGATCTCTTAAGATGCATGCCAAGTGTTTGATTGCTGAACCTATTGTTAAAAAGGATAAAAATATTTGTTGCAATCATGTTGTGGTACCCGATTTTGTGCCTATTGTGTGTTCTATCTCAAAAGACAAATCGGTGTACATTTCTCCACATAGAAGAAACCAAAAGGTGGAGAGAAATGCTCTTAAGTCAAAGCCTCCATTTAGGTCTCAACCTAAGGTTTTGGATGGATCTAAGTTTGTTCCAACTTGCCATTATTGTGGTGTGATTGGTCATATAAGACCTCAATGTTATAAGTTGAAGAGAGAATAAAACCATGTTGCTAGATCCCTTTCCAAAAAGCCTAATGGACCTAAACACATTGTGTGTCACCATTACGGTGCTTTTGGTCATCTAAGACCTCATTGCTCTAAGTTTCATGCTCTTAAAAGAATTAAAAGAAAAGAGAAATTTGAGTTTCTTGGAAGTTGTGCTAAAAAGAGTAAACCGGTTTTGAGTGAAAATAACATGTTGTTAAAGAAAATGTTTAATGCTCTTAACCCCTTGACTATGTGCATTTCTAGTTCTCATTCTTCCAACCCTCGTCTCACTTCTCTTGAGATACTCATTACAAAAAATTGTTTCGTTTGGATGAGGAATGATTACTATGGTTGAGCTTTTGCTCTTTTGATCCTTGATCTAATTCTTTTGATTTTTGTAAGACCCTTCATGCATTAGATGCTTCATTGTCATGCTTTTGTGCATCATGCATCTCTTTATATGCATTATTTTGTTTTGTTTTTATTTATTTGTTTATTTTTATTTTTATTTAATCTTACTTTTATGTTTCAGTTTTGTGTGAGTAAAAAATCCAAAACCACATAAAAAGTGAAAAATTCAAAAAGTTTGACCATATATGTTTGAGCACATATCACATGTGTGTTTTGCCTTATACCTTTGTACTTATGGCTTTATGCATTTACGAGTTTAGCTTGTCCTTTATGCACTTATATCTTTGTAGGAAAAATCTTGACATCTATGTGTGATTGTTGTAAATCGAATGATTTGTCAATAGTCACGTTAGTTTTGATATATGCGTAGACTTGTATCTATATATCTTCCCACTCTTTTATTTTTATTGCTTAAAGAGCTCAACAAATGTAAATCTCAAAATGAAAAGGGATAATGAACTATAAAAGCCGTCGCACATACTAGTATTTGACTAGGAAAAAGGGAAAACGACTTTTATGAATATGTATGATGCCGAAAAAGCCAAAGACTTGTTCATTAAATTGAAATATCAAAAATTTCAAGCATCGATCTTAAAATGAGATATATTGATTCAAATTGATCAAATGTTATGATTTGTAAAGAAGCCAAATGAAAAGTTTTAAAGATATGTAATCATTTTCTTGTGGGAGGTCATATATGTTCAGTTCTATAATTGAGGTAGACCACTTGACTTAGTACTAGTTGTGTATGACTTGATTGAATTGATCATTGAAATTTCATTCTAGACTAAGGACTTTTCCAGACTTGGTACACACACACAACACACATTCCTAATGTTCAATGAATGTCTTATTCATTTGTTCGATTGTACTTGTTTAAATGTGATGTGTGTGTGCTCTACTTTATATGGATCAATCTAAAAAGATTTTTGATCAATTTATATGTTTTTGGAAGTGATTTTTATCACTCTTTGTGTTCATGTTTAGTGCTTACTTTGTTTTTTATAGTTTAAACATGTTCTAGGTTGAAAAACAAGTGTCAGAATTTTGGCAATTCATTTTGGCGACTTGCAAGCTGCGAGTCCAAGCTGCCAGTTTTGGCTACTTGTTTTAGCGACTTGCCCAGCTGCGAGCCCAGTTGCGAGTTCAAGAAGAATGGTTTCGCGGCTCTCTAGCGACTTGTTCGCGACTCACCTAGTCGCCAAACGCCCAGGAATAGCTTTTTAAAGGGCTTTTCGTGGGAAACTTATTTTAAACCTCTCCTATCCTCTCTTAAACTGCCTCTTTCACTATTTTTACATCAAAACTCAATCAATTTGAATGATTTTTCATTCTTTTAACATTTCTAAGGTAATTTTAAACTCTTTTCTTTGATTTGGATCCTNTTTG
Source organism: Quercus suber (assembly GCF_002906115.3). Classification (NCBI taxonomy): domain Eukaryota; kingdom Viridiplantae; phylum Streptophyta; class Magnoliopsida; order Fagales; family Fagaceae; genus Quercus; species Quercus suber. Next base: position 9,929 of record NW_027069847.1, read on the forward strand.
CTCTTAGGTTAGGGATTTTCCATCATAGTGGTTTTTGGGAGAACTTAATTTTTGTATTGTATAAGGATTGGTTTCTTTGTAATGATTTCTTTGGATGTTGGCCCTTTGTGGCTAAAAGAATGTATTAAGGATGGATTTTCATATGTTCATGCATTGTTTCACATTGTTGTTCATAGTGTGCATGCTAGGTGTTTGTTAAAATGCCTCTTAGGCATTTTCTCACCTGTTTGGATCTCGATAATACTAAACTTTGAGGTTTCTATGTTTCCTCATCTGAGAACATGTTTGGTTCATTGTTGTGTATACACACTCTTGTCCCATATGTGCATTTTTTATGCTATTGGTTATGCATTGTACATAGCCACCTCTTGCACACACCTTTACTACTCCTTGTCATGCATTGGTACTATACTCTTGTTTCTTCATCCTAGCATGTCATATTTACCTTATACTTTGATAGCATTTTGTTTGTCTTAGGTTTGAAGCTTCATTTTGTCATTCATCTCTCACCCTCATGCATATTTCATTGTTCATACCTTCATCTCTTTGCCCTCGTTTCTCTTGACCCTTTGTCTATTCTGTACAAAATAGGGGGAGAGTATACTCTAGAGAAGTATACCGAGAGTTTTGTCATTTCTATATGACCTCTTGTGCACATTTTTAGGAGGGAGAAATTCTATTTCTTATGTGACATTTGTAGGTGGGAGAGATATTCTATAGGGAATGATGCATATACCAAGGAGAGAAGACTTTGACTAATAAGAAAATTTTGTTTATGGTGTTTGGTGTAGTTGATCAAGTTGTGTCATCATGTTTCACATCATGTATTACTTGATATCGCAATTTACTTGTTACATTATACTTGTCTTTTATATGACTTGTTTTACCTTAGGGTTAATTGTTTTGTGAAGTTTTCAGGTTACAGGTATATATGTTCCAAATGCATCATCAATTTCATATAGGAAAGTGATATGATAGGGGAGGAGAGAAAGAGCTTTGTTATAGCTACTTTTCAGTTCTTATTTTAAAATACTTTATTTTGTACCCATGTTACTTATTGTAAGTTTTAGATTTGTTATCTTATGCATATTTGTAGGCTTTTATTGGTTTGTACATGCTTATGGCTTATGCTTTGTTGCTTATGTACTTCTAGCTAAATGTTTGCATTTTCCTTAATGTATCTGTGGTCACTATTTAAGTGATTGTTCTTTTTGGTCAAGCATGCTGTTGTATTACATCTATTCATTCTTATCGCATTGTGCTTGCTCCATATGCATTACAAGTTTTCTGCATACAATGACTTATTGTGTTTTGTTTTCAGAGATTTTGTCTTATGGTTCAAGAGCATACAGATTCTAGAGTTAGGTTGATGAGTTTTCAACTTTCCAACTCACGTGTTAAGTCTAGAGTTGTTATAGGTTTTTCCAGATACCAAAGGGGAGTTGTAAGGTTGATTAATCTCTGGCTTTATTTGTTCCAAATTTCTTGTATTTTAGCAATTAGTAACCCTATATTTAGATGGAATCTTGTAAGGGTAGTGGTGAGAGAGTGTGAAGAAATGTCAAGATTGTGCAAGAAGCAGGGACTTCGCAACTGGATCTACGGTGGCTCGGCTGCAAGCTGCCAGAAGTGCACACGTGCCAAGCATGCCAGAAGCTGAAGAGTCACGCCAGCTATGCACTACAGGATAAAATTCCAAGTCTAGCCAGGTCTTAGCTCGCCTGAACTCGTGACTCAACAAGTCGTGAGGTCAAGTCGCCAGACACACTATTTGGGAAAAACTGACCTTTCATTCCATCTCACCCAGTATAAAACCCTTATTCTCACGAATGTAAAGAGCTTCAGAGAGAATTTTGAGAGAGAAACCCTAGAGAAAATAAGATTGCCTCATCCACAATTTCACCTGAACTCTTTAAATTCTTTACTCTCTTCCTCTCCATTGTACATCTTGAGAGGTACTTTGACCAAATCCTTTATCTCACCATACCTACGTCTGTAAGAAGTTTTTTTGGTGCTAAGGGAAGCAGTTTAGAAGGGACCAATGATTATTGGTTGATGTTATGGTTTATAGCGGAATCCGGTAAGCTAGAGAAGAAAAAAGTTTGGCCTAACCTCGTTGGAGCAAGAATCTTAGAGGGCTTAGGTACCTGGGTAGATTAGGCTTGGAGGGTCTATTGCTGTTCATGTATCCCAGCTACATTTTCTAGTGGATTATTGACCGCTTGGAGGCGGCGGAGAGGTTTTACGCCGAGGGCTTCAGTTTTCTCTTTGATAACACATCGTGTGTTATCCTTGTGTTTGCATCTCTCTTTCCTTTATCTTTACCATTTAATTACTGCTGTAATTGTGATTATTTATAGTTTAGATTGTTTATCAATTCTGTTATAAGCTTGTTATCATTTTCCGCACATACATTGTTTGATATAAAGTTTGAATTGGTAATTTGTTGTTTGGGGGTCTAAACGTTCATAGTGTTTTCAATGCTATTTGAACTTTTAGATTAAAAATGCATCTAAGTGCAAGTCCCAACTCAAAAGACCTTGAAAAAGTAGTCCAAATTGGACCAAAACTCAAATGCAAGTCCAACACCCAAGAGGCCTATTCGGCACTCTTAGAGTGCCAATCGGCACTTTCTAAGTGCCAATTGGCACAAATGTAGGGCCCGACCTGAGGGATTCTGGATTTAGATAAACCTTACCTTTTACGATTTTTAGAGATAAGGACGCGTCCAAATTCTTATTCTGATTATTCAGCTAATTTTTCAAACATCCCAGCCTCTATAAATAGAGGATGCCTCTCAAAATTTAGCATACCTTTTCATGCTTTCTGACATCCCCCGCCCCCCCCCCCCCCCCCCCCCTTCTTTTCTGGCTCTTCTCTTCTTTTGAATTCTCATTTACGTTAAAGAAGTTCTTGAGGCTCTTGCCTAAGGAATTCCTTTTCTGTAAGCAAAATATTTTAGGCTTCAAAGGGTTGAATAAATTTCTTTGAATTCTAAAATATCCTTTCACTAAGAAGAGAACGCATGCAAGAGGTAGTTAATTTCTTTTCTTTTTTTGGTCTTCTTTATTAATTTTGATTGATGATGCATGAATAGGTTTAGGATTTTTTTTTATTTTTTATTTTTATCCTTTGATATTAATTTTGATTGATGATGAATGAATAGGTTTAGGTCTTCTTAGATGATTGTATGTTGTGATTTTTTCTTTAGAATCTCAAAATCTGCTGTCAAAGATTTTTTTTTTTTTTTTTAAAAAAAACATGCAAAACAAATCTAAATTTTTCAGATCTGGTTATATAACACATAAAAACTAATTTCTATTTTTCATTAAATAAAGATTTGATTTTTTTAATTCACAAAATTGATCTATATTTTCATTAAATATAGCTCTGATTTTTTAAGTACAAAAACTGATCTGTATTTTCATTTAATACATATCTAATTTTTTTAGAAAAGTTTTCTTTTACACAAAAATTGCAGATTTTGGAATTTAAAAGAAGAAATTAAAAATTAGGTTGAGGTCTTTTCCTTTTCTTAATATTTGATGCATTTAACATAGATTTATCTCATGAGTGTAGATCCTCTTAAAAAAAAAGTCTTTTTCTTATTTTATTCATTAAAAAACAGATTTGATTTTTCTTAATAAAAAATCACCACTTTTAACTTTGCTCCAAAACAAATTTGATATTTTTTTTAGCAAAAACCTTGTTCTTTCTTCATAAAAAATAGATCTAATTTTCTTTACAAAACTAATTTTTTTTATCTACACAAAAGTAGATCTGGTTTATTTTTTAATGAATCAAATCAATTTTCTTTATTTACAAAAACAGATCTAATTTTTTTTTTTTTTCTAAAAAGAAGATACATTCATAATATAAGATTTATGTGAGTTATTTTTGGTCAAGTGTGTCATGTATGTTTAACATATCATTCACATCATGCAAAAGGGTATATTGGTCATTACAGTCTAGAAGACCAAACTCTGTCTGGGTAGAATGGGTGCCTTAACCTTCTCATTTTGTAACCTAGGCCTCGAACTTAGTTCTTTTGGATAGGTAGATTTGTGCTTTGTCATTTTTTGTTTTTTTTGGTAGAATGTAACTAGGACTCAAAGCCATGTAAATTCAATTTACCAAGATTGTATTTATCATTATTCAATCAATGACAATGACAAGAGAGGTGCCTTTAAAAGCACCCAAATCTCTTTTTTGAAGGAGATAAAGAAAAAAAATACATATAATATATTAAAATAAATTTCCTGAATTTTCCCAGGCATAGCACGGGTTAGCAACTAGTCATATACTATATAATAAAAGTTGGGTTTGGAAGCCATGATTGCGCCAAATGGCTTCACTAAATTGCAGAAATTTTTTAAAATTTTTAGATTTAAATATATATATATGTATATTTTATTCTCTTATAATTTTTAAATTGATAAAAATATTAATTTGATTACAATCCAAATTATAAATATCAAACCCTTTTCACGTGTATATATAGTTCATTTTTTATGGGATAGCTTTGTAACTATCCTGAAGTACCTAGACTACATTAAAAGAAACCCCTTAAAAAAATACATTAATTTTTTTAAAAAAAATTAAACATAAAATACGAGAGGGAAGGCATAAGTTTGAGTTTAAGTTAAACTATCAACTAAAAATTGCAGTATTTTTTTAGATAGAAGCAACACAACGTAATTTTTTTCCTCTTTTCACGTGTATATATATATATATATATATATCAGTTTTTATAGGATAGCTTTGTAACTATCCTAAAGGACTTAAACTACAATATTCATTGGAGCAAGAAGTTTGAAGGGCTTAGGTACATTAGGTAGATTAGGCTTAGAGGGTCTTCTGCTATTTATGTATCTCAATTTCATTCTCTGGTGGATTATTGACTGCTTGGAAGGCGGCGGAGAGGTTTTACACTGAGGACTTCGGTTTCCCCTTCGAGAACACATCGCTATGTTGTCTTTGTATTTGCATCTCTCTTCCCTTAATTTTTGTCATTTAATTTTTGCTGTGGTTGTGATTTTATTTGGTTTAGATTGTTTTATCAATTCTGTTTTAGCTTATTTTCATATTCCGCACATACATTGTTTGATAATAAGCTTGAATTTGTAATTTGTAATTTGGGGGTCTAAACGTTCAAGGTGTTTTGCACACTAAATTAAACATTCAACTTCATTATCTCTAAAAAATTTCATATCCAAAATTAAGCTTTTATATTATCTTACAAATTAATAAAATAATAGAGAAAAAGTTGATAAGTATAACTTCTTTTGGTTGAGAAAGTTGATAAGAATAATTAGGTTGTGTTGTTTCTATCTAAAACAATTACTACAATTTTTTAGTTGATAGAGTTTAACTTAAACTCAAACTTTTACCTTCCCTCTAATATTATAGGTTTTATTTTCTAAATTTTTTTTATTGTAGTTTTTTTTAGGGGTTCTTT
>NW_027069847.1:26558-28700 GCF_002906115.3 Quercus suber
AGCCAATGTGGCATGACCACAAAGCTGAAGCTACAAAGGGGTATCAAAGATTTGATTGATTTACAGATACTTATTTTAAAGCAAATATGTGTGTGTTACAATGAGAGAATACTATGCATATCGATTGTGTTCGTAACTAGATTTCAACATGCATACTTTAGAATGTATAGTAATAATAATTTTTTTGTAAATGGAATTATGGAATTTTTTGGATTAATTACTGCATTTTAAAATAATAAACAAATAGATTGATAACTAATGTATCTTACACATTTTGCAACCAATTTTTTTCTTTACAAATTGATTTTATTAACCAAATTTCTCTTCTACTTATTTCATACTTCAATAACTATATTCTTTCGAACCCACAGCATTATCAATTAACATTTTCTCTAGATCATGTGTTGATGCTAAGTTATGTCTGTCTTTTAGAAGGCCTACACATTAACATCATTATTTGAACAACTAACCATCCACCCCCTTCCCTATTTTACCATCACATTAAATATAATATATTAAGTCGATTTTTTTCTAATTCATAAAATGATCCCGCGCATTACGCGGGTTAAACACTAGTATATATAATAGACGAAGCTGAGAAAAAGTAAGTGCCTACAATTAAGAACGTGTTGACAAATCAGAAAAGTGACGTCACTTTAAAAAAAGCGATAAATTATAATTTTTCACTAAGTTAAACACTGTTTGGAGCCCTATGGGTATAAAAGGAAAAACAAACCGCTGAGACCCCCAAAAAAAAAAAAAGAGACTGCTACACGGAGAAAGGAGAAAGAGAGACCGACAGAAAAGAGAGACAGAGAAATAGAGAGGCAGAGAACGGAGAAGGAGAGAGGGATCGAGAGATTAAAAACTGCAATTTACAATCAAGAATGAAAAGATTTCTCTCACTTCCTGTCAGATTTCTTCATCTAACTGTCCGCTAATTTCTTTCCCTGGAATAAGAAGAAGTAACGAAGATGAAGCATCAAGAACGAAGAGGAGACAAGAATGAAATAGAGGGGCCGAGATAGAGAGAAGGGCGCCACCCAGGTCTTCTGCCATCACCGTAAGCCTCCACTCACTACCCGACTATCGGAATCGGAATCGCTACTGGTATAGTTCTGTTTTAAATTTAAAAATTTAGGGTTTTTGTTTTTTATTTGGAGAATCAATTGGGTGTTAATTATGATTTAGATTGGTATTTTGGGTCAGATTTGGTTTTGATTTATAGTTTGGTATTTTGGGTTAGAAATAGAGAGAGGCGATGAAACAGAGAAAGGCGATGTGTACACGGAGAAAGAAGCAGAGAAAGAGAGAGGCGACGAAAGCAAAAAGTTTCATAAAACAATTTTGCCACCATCAAAGAGACAGGCCATGTACCTATAACCGGTAAAGTTAATGTTTTTGTTTTTTTTCCTTTCCTTTTCGTTTTCAAATCTAGGAATTGGATATAATTTGGGTTTGAATTTCTTGGTTGGATTGGTTTAGATTTAGATTTTGTAATAATTTTTAATTAGGAGTTTGGATTAGAATAAGTTTTGTTTTGCCTATTTGGGTTGCATTCGTTTTGGGTATCTGCCTACATGCATGGCATTTCATTTATGTTTTTTTTATTTAATTTTTTTTTTTTTTATAATTGATATACATTTCATTACCTCTTTGATATATTTTGGTTTCCTATGTTCTCTTTGTTCGTTTTTGTAAAGTTATTTGAGTGCTTTTTTTAATAATAAAAATTAAAAATAATAAGTTTTTCCTGCAGTTGTCAACAAAGTCTATGGCATTCACTGATCACAGTGATTGAGGTATGAAATGCAATAGAATGAGTACCAAAATTAAAGGTAAGTTTTTACAAATTTTCCCCTTTATTTTCCCGGTTCTTAATTTATACTTCTGTTAACAAGTGGTTGATTTTGTATTTACATTTAAAAACACCAAAACATTGTCACTTTTCGTTTGGTGCATTAAGGAAACGTTTCAATGATATTTTTCATATTTTAATGATGTTCAGTCTCTTCGATAGGCACCTCTTCTTTCTCCCACCATTTTTTTCCCTAATTTAAATCTTAAATGGTTAATTTGACATGCTTACTATTTTTTTAATCTCCGTTTTTTGTTATTAATTGTTGTGTTTGGTTTTGGGGA
>NW_027069847.1:32219-105738 GCF_002906115.3 Quercus suber
CTTTGGTATTATGAATGAAAATAATTAATTATTTACTGAGTTTTTGATTTTTTTTTAATACGTATTCTAGAGTATTCAATAAAAACCCAATTTTTGGATATGTAAATTCAAGTCTATTTGAGAAGAATAGAAAGTAGTTTGTACCAACTGAGAATTTTTTTTTAATGTTGTTTGTGCAGAAATGGAAGTGTTTTTCTTTCAAAGTTCTATTTGATTTGTAATTAAAATAGAATTAATAGTCATCTAAAGTGAAGGAAATGTCTATACTTGGTGAAAAGAAGAAATTTTACGTCTATTCTCTAATAGTCTGATGTAAAAGTTAAGATAGAAAATATCCAACTGCTTGATGTGTTTAAATTTTTTAAAGATGAGATTCTAGATGCAATTCCTCTAGCATGTATGTGTTTCAACTTTGGACATCGTTTAGTATAATTTTCTAAAGTACCACTTGAATTTCAACTTATCAAAAAATAAAACCATTTGGATTACAAGAACTATGTGCTTTTAATTATTAAAAAAAAAAAAAAATTGCTTGACACTATAATGCTTATGATCATTACACAATTGAAACTTCCATAGTGGAAATTTGTGTGGCTAGGATTGTAAGATGCATTCTTAGAATTCAGACTATAAAAGATTGAGCAAATTGTAACTGGTAGAGAAAAAAATATGAAATTATTTTTCTTTTCCCAATTTTGTTTTAGGTTCTTTGTTCTTTTATGGTTTTCAACTTTTCATAGATTTAATTTAGATGATGTTTATGTATTAAAAATTGCAATTGTTAACCATGTTTGATGCTTTATATATTTATTTATATCTATTTAAGACTAGAACATCAATCTTTGGCATCTACATTCCAATTTGGATTTCCCTAGCAGGTGTAAGTCATTTGTTGCTAAGTGCTAAGGCTATAAATGATCTTATAATACTTATAAGTACATCAAAGTTCTTTTTATATCAGTTATGCTTTCTCTTATCAATCACTTACTTTCTACCAATAGAAATTAAAATTTTTTCTTTGTATTTATACATTGAAATTTAACCTTATATTATTATTGAATATGTTCTCCTTACATGGAGCTCAAAAGGTTGTATTAGTTTCTATTATTTCAAAGGTAATACAAATGTGCTATAATTTTTGCAGGTGGCCGAAGATGACTCAATTCATCCAAGTGAAACAAAGCTGGCATTATAGTACATCAGGCCTAGCTAGAATATGGCTTTGCTGACTAGATGTTTTTTTTTTTTTGGTTAATAAGTGCTATATACTATTTTTTGCTATGGGGAATTTTGGACTTTTGACATTGTTATTGAACCTGACTCTACATCGCACAATTGTTTTCTTTTTTTTTTTTTTTTTTTTTTTTTTTCTTTTTTTTTTTTTTTTTTTTTTTGGAATTGATTGGCATTATTAAAACAAAGCCTTTAATAAACATATTAATTGTTGTATTTTATTGTGTATTTTTATTAAAAGAAGAAGGAGGTATGGGATTGGAGGAAATATCAATGTAATACAATAATTCGTTATATTAATTAATAGAAGAAGAAATAGGATCAGGTGATATTTTTCGATTTTTTATCTTTTATTTTTATGATGCACCAAACCGTTAAATATAGTACTTGGACTTATAATCATGAATACCTTATTTCTGTAATGTTTGCGCAATATTTTTATACTCATAAATTTTATATTAAAAAAAACTAAAATTATTATCAATTTTACTATAGATTGATATATAATGAATATGCTAATCAATTTTACTAAAATTATTCTTTATTCTAGTCTTTTTCTGGAGGATTTTTGGCAGGCGAATTGAGTGCCTTTCTGTGTTGATTCTTCCTCTATTTATAGAAGGAGGAGCTCAAAGACTTGGAGTTCAAACAAGACTCTTCCCTTTCAAAGTTATTTAATTAATATTTGTCCATTAAAGTTCAAAATGATAAGATAGAAGTGCAAATTGGAATACTAAACAAAACAGTTAATTTTGGGCATTCAAAGGCTAAAGTGCTGATCTGTAGAGGAACCTTGCACATAGAAACTAAGGATTGATTAGTTGTGGTTTTGTCCTACAAGTAATGGTTTCTGCTTCAAATGCACTGACTTTGAAGCTATGAATTCAATTCTGGAAAGGCCTTCTTGGCACTTTCCGAACAAGCACTTTAGTGTTGAAGAAATGGCATCCAGCTATGACCTTATCCAAGGAAGAGCTGTGCAAAATCCTATTTCGCTTTAGCTTTAATAAAACCTTGAAAGTACTGAAATGAAACATGGTCTAGTTACATAGCTCTTGCTGTTGGTAAGCCATTACATGCTGATACAATTTATGAGTCCAAGTCACCAAGAACAGAAACAGCTTTGCCAGAATTTGTATAGATGATCTTACTCAGAATACTACTGCCCTCAATTCACAGAATAGTGAAGAGGTTAAAAGGTTTGCACCAGTCAGTCAAGTTTAAAAGCAATTTGGACTTCCCAAAGCAGACAGTAGCTTCTCCTGAGGCAGAAACTAATTCTTGTGTATACTGGTATTGATGAGGTACTCTGGCTAATCCATGACTAAATTTTTATTATTATTTTATCTGGTTTACTTTTTCTAGGTGTGTTTGTGTCTCTTACTTTTTCATTTGACCTTTTATTGTCTCATCATCTGCTTCAATTACGGTCTAAAATTTCTCCACCTGTAACTTTCTTTACTTTTTAGTGCATGTCTTTAGTAATCTTAGATGGGGAAATGTGAGCATGAGTCTTTTTGTTTAGTTGTAAACGTTCAGGAAAAAAAATGTATAGAACAACACTAAAATGCCTCAGAAATCATGAATAGAAAAATATTGATGGTTCAAAAGTTGTTGCCATCAAGATGAATGGGATAAAAGATAGGTACAAAAATGAACTTCTAATTTAGTGTTATCTATTAGAAAGTGACGATCATACAAGCTGAGGAGCCGGCTCAAAAACTGTGTGGAAGATTGTATCTATAAGTTTATTCCACACAAGCTGACATTCAAATGAAGATAGAAGTTTAACTTCTTTATTCTCTTAAAAATTGTTTATTTGCCATACCACCCAAACTAAACATATTCCATTAATAAAACAGACACTTAAAACTAGTATTACATCCTATTGACTAGATGTCTCCATAAGAAAGGGAAAACGAGGAGTAACATTTAAATACAAATCATTCTTTCTCCTACAGGTTGCTCCAAAATTCTCAGTCATGTCAAGTTCTTCTGGTTTGACTTCATTTGGTAGTTTCCAGTCAAAGTGGTATAGCAATTGAGCAAGTGCAAGTTCAATAATTGCAATAGCAAATGTTATGCCTGGACACATCCTTCTTCCAGCCCCAAATGGAAGGAATTCAAAGTCATTCCCTTTAAAATCAACAGAAGAACCATGAAACCTCTCTGGCTGAAAGCAATCAGCATTAACCCAATAATCTGGATCTCTCCCTATAGCCCACACATTGACAATAACTTTGGTTTTAGTAGGTATGTCATATCCATTGATTTCACATCTCTCCCTACATTCCCTTGGGATTAAGGTTCCAGGAGGATGTAATCGTAAAGTTTCTTTAACAACTAATTTCACATAATCTAACTTCTGAGTGTCTGTATATTCAATTTTTCTTTCCTTCAAAGACCTTGCGCACTTCAGCTTGTGCCTTCTCCATTACCTTTGGGTTTCTAAGCAACTCTGACATTGCCCATTCTAAGGTTGTTGCTGCAGTCTCACCCCCTGCAAGGTAGATTTCCTGAAAAATATTTGAACTAACTTTTATGTCATATAAATCTTATTAGTAGTTGAAAAACACTTACTATTACAAGAGTCCATTAAGTCATACCGAAGTGACAGCTTTGATGTGCTCGGTTGTGATCTCAAATTTGAGGACACTCGACTTCTGAAGTTTCAGGAGCACATCAACAAGATCTTCCTTGCATGAAGAGTCATTGGTGGTGCTAGTGGTTATCATTTTCTCTTATGATCATCAATTATATCCTCAAGAATTTTGTCCCTCTTTTGGTGAAGTCTTTTCAAGGCAGTCACCATCCCATTATTGAGGCAATAAATTTAAGTGAGGGATACAAATCCGGCACATTGAAACCTGAAGTAAGCACCATTATCTCCTTAACCAGAGATATGAACTCGTCTTGAGCTTTGCACTTTTCTCCAAATGCTGCTCTAGAAGTTACAGTATTTGTCAAGTCGAATAAATGCTTGCTGAGATTGATGGAAAGCCCGTTGGACAAAGAAAGAGTTTCAATAAGATTCCATTCCTCTTCTTCTCTTACTGCCCTAAATGAGTGAACTCGCTGAGCAGTTAGAAGTTCCAAAACACAAATTTTTCTCATTTGTCTCCAGCAATCGCCATAGGGAGTGCCAAAAATGCCTGAATAAGCATATGAGAGAATTTCGTCCACAAAAAAGTCAGGCCTTTGTGCAAAACAATGTTCATGTGTTTTCAAAACCTCTCTTGCTGCTTTTGGTGACGAAATGATCACTGCTGATACCTCACCCAACTGTAGCCGCATAACAGGTCCATGTTTCTTTGCTAAATCTCTCAAAGAATAATGAGGTAATGATCCTGAGGTAATCAACTGATACAAGTTCCCTATAAGAGGAAGCTTCCATGGCCCTGGTGGCGACTTCAGGATGGTCCCTCGGGCTTTATTTCTCTTCCAATGTGCCACCACTACCAAAAGGAAGAAGGAACAGGTAAGGATTGAAGTAAAAGACAGTAACTGGAACATTATGACATTGAAGAGGCTCTTACAAATTTGTGAACTCTAGATAGGTTTCTGGTGTAATTTAAGTACTCTTTTATAGAAATATCATGCACTTAAAACAATTTTGTAAGCATCTAATGACGTCATCCCAAAATCATTAGCATTTTAAAAGCTACTGCGCGGGCGTGGATTGGTGGTAGGATCCTCTTATTGCTTCACATGATACTTGACAAGAATTGAGTAGTTTAAGTAATGACACTTCAATGAATGTGTGAGCCCACAACGATAGTTTCATTAAGAATCTGGTACTAGTGGTGTGCAGAAAACCCGCCAACGCGCCAAACCCGACCTAACTCGGGTTGGGTCGGTTTTTAGGGCTTGATGGGTTAGGTTGGTTATAAATTTTTTTTTATAGCGGGTCGGGTTGGGTTTGGGTAATAAAATTACAAACCCGACTCACCCACCCATATTTTAATATATGTTTAAAATATATTATATATTTAATAAATTTAAAAAAAAAACCAGTTGTAGTGCACTTTCTCAGTTCCTACTATCATATATAATATAAAATCTTATTAGTTTTTTTAATATATATTTAAATATACTATATAATTAATAATAAAAAATTTAAAAATTTTAGATATATTTTGTTTATAACTAAGTTAGGAACTCATGTATATTTTGTTTATAAGTGAATTAGGATACTAGTTTATTTATATTTTGTTTATCAACTCAGTTGGATACTTAAACATATCTTTTTTACAACTAAGTTGGAATATTAGTTTATATATTAATTTATATTTTGTTTATTAACTCAGGTGGTAAGTGTGATATATTTTTTTCTGTTCAATTTAATAATAATAGTAATAAAAAAAATTGTCCAACCCATGGGTTCAACCCGACCCAACCCAACCCATGGGTGGGTTGGGTTGAATTTTTTTTGAGCCACATGGTGAGTTGGTCAAAAAATCCCCTCAACCCGACCCATGCACACCCCTATCCGGTAGTACACATTATATTACCTTACTTCACGTGATGTAAGGTTGATGAGTCTACACTGGGAATTTCTTTTTGTTGTTTAGCCAAAAATAAGGAGAAAGTGATTTCATATTATAACTTGCAAGTAAGAACAAAGAAAAAAGAAAAAAGAAAGAAATTGATTTGATATATAACCTAATGTAGAAGAGATCTGGACAACCTTCAATTATTCATCTGTTGTGGCCAATTTATCTTGAGGGTTAACCTTTTTTTTTTTTTTTGTGGCTAAATCTTGAGGGTTAACTTAATAGTTATCTTTTTCTACAAGTTAGAGTAAAAAAAAAAAAAAAAAAACAAACATTTGGTAATGACTTCATATATCATGACAAGTGATTCCATATTATAACTTGCAAGTAAGAACAAAGAAAAGAAAAAAGAAAAGAAATTGATTTGATATATAACCTAATGTAGAAGAGATTTGGACAACCTTCAATTATTCATTTGCTTGTGGCCAATTTATCTTGAGGGTTGACCTTTTTTTTTGCTAAATCTTGAGGGTTAACTTAATAGTTATCTTTTTCTACAAGTTAGAGTAATAATATATATATATATATATAATAAAAACAAACAAACAAACAAACATTTTGTAAGGTTGAAATTTATCAACCATCTTGTTGGCTTATTCCGTGCCAATTTTCTTATAATTTAAGCACTTAGTAACTCTGTATTTAGGTGAGATTATTATAAGAGTAGTGTGTGAGAAGATGTGAAGAAAAGCTCAAGTATGTGCAAAGAAGCAGAGCTTCGCGGCTAGGACTCGTGGGTGGCTCGCGAGTGCAAATTGCTAACTTCAGGCACGTGAGATGCACGTAGGGAAGCTGAAGGGTCGTGGCAGCTGTCGCACTACAGGACAAAAGTCCCAGGCTGGCCAGACCGTTACGTCGCGACTTGATTTCGTGACTTGGACAAGCCGCGAGACCAAGCCGCCAATTTACCCTGTTTGGCAAAAATCTGTCTCTTCGTATTCTCATCTCACCTCACTATATATAGACTCTTATACCCACTAAATGTAGAGAGCTTCTAGAGAGAGAATTTTGTGAGAGAAAACCCTAGAGAAAAACAAGATTGCCTCATCCCCAATTTTCATCTAAGAAACTCTACAAATTCCTCTACTCTCTTCTTCTCCATTGTCATACCCTTGAGAGGTCTTTTACCAAATCCTTATCTCACCACACCCACGTCTATGAGAAGGTTTATTTGGTGCTAAGGGAAGCAGTTTGGAAGGAACCAATATACATTGATTGGTGCTATGGTCAAGTAGCGGAATCTAGTAAGTTAGAAAAGAAAAAGGTTCGGCGTAACCTCGTTAGAGCAAAAAGCTTAGAAAGCTTAGGTATCTGGGTAGATTAGGCTTGAAGGGTCTATTATTGTTCATGTATCCCAACTACATTTTCTAGTGGATTATTGACCACTTGGAGAGTGGCAGAGAGGTTTTACGCCGAGGGCTTCGATTTCCTCTTCGATAATACATCATGTGTTGTTCTTGTGTTTGCATCTCTCTTCCCTTTATCTTTGCCTTATATTTACTGATGTGGATGTGATTATATTTGGCTTAGATTAGTTACCTATTCAGTGATTGGCTTATGTTCATGTTTCGCACTTTAATTGTTTGATTATAAGCTTGAATTGGTATTATTATAATTTGGGGTCTAAACGTTCAAGGGTGTTTCATACCCATATTGAACTTTCAATTGGTATCAGAGCGGGTGCACTCTTTGTGATTTGATTACCTGAGTGCGATCCTAGACCCCTTGGCTATGGATGTTGCTGTAAAAATGGTCATGCTGAACTTTGGTTTAAGTGTTTGTGATAATGACTCTATGAGTATGTTTGAAAGATATTCTAAAAATGAACTTTTAGAGCTAACTAAATCCAGAAAACATGCTAGGATGTTCATTCACTTGCTGAAATACTTTGAAAATAAGAACCACATTCTACACAATAGTCTATGTGAGTCTAATTCTTTGATTGAGAAATACAAAAGAAGAAATAAAACATTATATGAAAAGGTTGATAATCTAAAAAAGAAAATTCAATCTAGAAAAAGCATGGAAAATAACAATGAATTTTTGTTTGATGGTCAAGAATGCTTGTCTCATGCTTATATGTTTGTGCACACCTCATTAAAGGTATTTAACTCGTGCTTATGGTATCTTGATAGTGGATGTTCTCGTCATATGACAGGAGATAAATCACTGTTTAAGACCCTCAAAGAGAAAGCATGTGACTATGTGACTTTTGGTGATGGGAGTCATGCTTAAGTTCTCGAGAAAGGAACGGTTGAAATACTGGGATTACCTCTACTGAAAGAAGTGTTATACATCAAAGGATTGAAGGCAAATCTCTTAAGTATTACTCAAATATGTGATGAAGAGTTCCTTGTCCAATTCTCAAAGAAGGGATGCATAATCATTGATGAAAAAGGGATTCAAGTCTTGGAGGGAAATAGGACTACTGATAATTGCTATGGAGTAGTTCCTACGGCACCTATCTCATGTAGAAGTGCTCGTGTTGATATGCTGAAACTTTGGCATCACAGGTTTGGACATACAAACTTCAAACAAGTATGTAAAGTCTCTAAACTTGAGGCAGTAGAATGACTTCCAAAGTTTGGAAAAGTGGAAAAGACTATATGTGGAGCATGTCAAATGGGGAAACAAACAAAAGCAAACCATCACAAGGTAAATGTGATTACTACCTCACGGTGTTTGGAACTTCTTCACGTTGATCTAATGGGGCCTACAAGAACTGAAAGCCTAGGAGAAAAGAGATACATTATGGTGGTAGTTGATGATTTCTCAAGGTACTCTTGGGTGGAATTCCTTAGAGAGAAATCCGAAGCATGTGATAAAATGCAAAGATTATGCAAGAGATTGCAGAATGAAAAAGAAGTTCCCATAGTCAAAATCAGAAGTGATCATGGGAAGGAATTCGAGAATGCTAAATTTGAGTCGTTTTGTGAAAAGCATAGTATCAAGAAGGAATTTTCAGCTCCAAAGACTCCACAACAAAATTGGGTGGTTGAAAGAAAGAACCGGGTGATCCAAGAGATGACTAGAGTCATGCTACTCAACAAAAACATACCTCAAAGGTTTTGAACTGAGTTGTGAACACCTCTTGTCACACTTGTAACAGAATTTATTTCTGAGCAGGGACAAAGAAGACGTCATACGAAATACGGAGAGAAAAGAAACCCAAGGTGAAGTATTTCAGAGTATTTGGGAGCACATGCTACATTCTAAATAACAGGAAAAATCCGGAAAAATTTGATGCTAAGAGTGATAAATGAATATTCCTAGGATACTCCACAAATAGCCGAGCTTATAGAGTGTACAACAAGCGCACTAAGACAATGATGGAGTCAATCAATATGGTCATAGACGACACCATATCTAAAAATGAAATTGAGGATGATGAAAAGGAGTTCAAACTCAAGGAAAATGAGGATGTTGATGATATGGCTCTAAGTGATGATGCTGAGAAAGTAACACCTGGAAAGGAGTCCACACCTTCTATATCAAGAAGAGAGACTAGATCAACACAAGAAGTCTTAAGTCCACTCACTCCTCCAGAAGTTCAAATCCTAATTTCTCGTGATGAGGAACTCTCAACTACTAAGAAACCTTCATCAAGAGTGACTCTTAATCACCCATCAAGTACCAAGAATCAAGGATGTGCATCCCATTTTGCTGTCTCATCTTCCGGATTCTAAAGCGTAAAGGACTCCATCCGTCTGAGAATGAATTTCCCTGCGCAAAACCATGTCCAATCAACATGCGCACATTCAACGCTAGCATTGGTCATAGCAAGAAGGGAATCAAAACAAAAGCTTCCGAGTTCCACAGTGGCTCACGCTCCAGTTCACTTCCCGCTGACGAGAAGCTAGGCTCTATTGTAGCTTCTGTTCATGAACTGAGTTCCAATATGTCCGACCTTACTTCCATCTTGAATCATCTCAGCATTCGATAGGATACGAAGTTTACTTCGATTCAAACTCAATTGGATGAAATTCAAAGAAAGTTAGAAGATAATGAAGACTAGCTATTTCATGACAAAAAGGGGGAGATGTTGTTGGCAGGGGAAGAGCTCAACGAAAGGGGGAGATTTCAGCTAACAGACTTTTGTTTGCTACTTTTGTCTATCTTTAGTTGTTACCATATTTCTGTATTCATCTTATATCATTTAGCACTTTATGTTGTTGGTTTGTACCCATGTTGCTTCTGTAAGTTTTAAGGGTTTGTTCTTATGCACAATTTGTAAACCTTTGTGGTTTGTGTCATGCTTTATGCAGCCTTTGTGCTTTGTTATATCAGTACTTCCAACTAAATGTCTTACATTTTCTTCTAAGTACTGTCACTCTTGTGCCCTTGTAGGATTTTTCCTAGATGCACATACTTCATGTACTATGCATTGGTTGAGTGTTGGTCATTCAAGCGATTTACCTTGTGTTTATTTTCTTGAATGTCCGGATGTTCATTCCAAGTGTGAATGAGCATTGTGATCACTTGGCTATAGTGATTACTTGTTTTGGTCTTGCCATGGTTTACTGCTTTATTCCATTGTATATGATCACATTGTGCTTGCTCCATATGCATTACAAGTTTCTGTATACAATGAACTTATTGTGTTGTTATGTTTCAGGAGTTACTTGTTCTTATGGTTTTAAAGCTTCGCAGATTCTAGAGTTAAGTGTGAGTGAGTTTTCCAACTGTTTCCAACTCACGCGTTAAGTCTAGAGTTTGTTTAAGGGTTTTGTCACGGAATAGCCAAAGGGGGAGATTGTAAGGTTGAAATTTATCAACCATCTTATTGGCTTTATTCCATGCTAATTTACTTGTAATTTAAATTTGCTAGTTTTGTTAAAACCCCTATGAGCACAAATGTTAAACTCATTATTGACTTATTAGGTAAAAGTGTAGATTCATCTCTTTATAGAAGCATGATAAGTAGTTTTTTTTACCTTACTGCTAATAAACCTGACATTAATTACAGTGTGGGAGTATGCTAGATATTAGGCTAATCCCAAAGAGTCTCATATAATTGCTTTGAAAAGAATCATAAAGTATGACAAAACCACTATAAACTTTGGTATGTGGTATAGCAAGGACACAAATGATGTTTTAGCTGGGTATTCTGACGCTGATTGGGTTGGGAATGCTGATGATAGAAATAGTACATCGGGAGGTTGTTTCTATGTGGGTAATAATATTCTCTCCTAGATGAGCAAAAAACAGAATTCCATCTTTTTATCCACTGTAGAAGCTGAGTACATCGCTACTACTAGCTATTGCACCCAACTTCTATAGATGCAAAAACTCATCCATGATTATGGTATCTGTCAAGAGCATCTTACCATCTACTGTGATAATACCAGCGCCATCAACATCTCTAAGAATCTGGTTCAACACTCTCGAACCAAACACATAGAGATTCAACATTACTTCATTTGGGAGCTTGTCAAATTACTCTTGAGTTCATTCACACTGATGAACAGAATGCTGATTTGTTTACCAAACCTCTTGATAGCAAACGATTTGAATTCCTTCACCAAAACATTGGTGTCATCTCCATGGATTGATCTCTCCTTCTTCCTTATGCATTTGCATCTAGTTTTATGCATTGTTTTGTTTAACATGTTTTTGTTTGTTTACTTTTTAGTTTTGCTTTATTTTTTTTTCATATAAAATATAAAAAAATTAAAAAAAAAATACAAAAATAGTGTATGTTTGTGTACAATGCTACTTGTGTACTTTGGATGGCCATTGAAACAAAATTTTATAAATTTTGTATCATTTGTAACTTAGATGAACATCTCTATGCACAACTAAGCAAGTGAGCTTTGTGGCTCGTACTTATTATGAATAAGGTTAAGTAATCTCTTGTATTTAACACTTGTATCACTCTTTTTAACGGAAAGAACTAGAAAAACCTAAGAGAAATGCATAAATAACGATCTCACAATTGTTGTCCACCAATTATAAAATGACATTCGTATGCTTCGACATAACAAAAGTATAATGTCAAAAACTTAACATCATTGGGTAATTCTTTTCTATCTCTTATATGCCCATGCATGATTTGTTTAAAAGGAAAATATACAAAGAAAATAAAAAGCAAAAAGAATCAAATGTTTAATATATAATTGCAAGCGTGTATTCTAGGAGATGTGAGAGTTATAAGATGTAACTCGAAGGTGATAGTCATCATCAAATAATTATGATTGTGTGTGAGTTAAAGTGATTTTCTTATATCTCAAATTGTCATAACATAAAGACACTTATGCAATCTTGCAATATTCTTCACACATAACACGCAAAATTCTTTGCTACTTTTGATACATGTACAGGTATAATATAATTTGGTCATCACAAGGAATACATATATTAATATATGCTCACTAAATTGTCTTAACTTGTTTTTGAAATATAAAATTGATTAAACTTGTTTAATGTGTGTGTGTGTGTGTGTGTTTCTGCTTGACATGTTTTTATTTTTGAGAGAAGATTTTGATAGCTTAAAATGTTGATTGGATTGTTGGTTGTGTAACATGCTTGATTGCATTTATATTTATGTTTTTCTCTTCTTGAAAAACTGTTTTTAAACAATCTCAGTAGCTATCTCGATACCTCTCGACAACTATCTCAATACCTCTCAACAGCTAAGCTACCTATCGAGACCCTTCAGCTGCTTTTCATCGCATTCTCGATAGCTCTCGATAGCCACTTTGATCTAGCGCGAAACCTTCTAGATGCTCGATAGTTTCTTGATAGCTACCTCAATCCATCAAGAATCTTTGCTGTTGAAACCTCTCGTTAGATCCTTGATAAATCTTCGACGGCTAAAAAGCGCGTTTTTAAATCTCGATAGCTCTCGATCCATCGAGAATTATAAAGCTTCTATTTTCTTTTATTTAAAGGGTCAGCACGATTTCAGCTTCACTTTTCTCGATCTCTCTCGATTGTTTTCAGTCATTTCACCTCCCAAACACACGTTTCTCTCTCAAAAAATTTAACCCACGTGGTCTTCGGCCTTTTCTTGTCTCAAATCACTTAGTATGATCTCTTTATCTCTTATTCTTCATGCATTTCCTGCATTTAGATCTAGGTTTTGGGTTTTTGAAAATTTTTTGGGGTTTTTCAAAATTGATGAAGTTTTTGTAAAATTTTTGGGATGGGTTTTGAGTAAATGATCCTATATGTTCATACATTGCATCACATTTACATTATAAAAATGTTTCATGCATTTTAGATGTGTGCTTACCTTGTTGCAATGTTGTGTGCTGGTAGGTTTGGATTGAGCTAAGCCCATGATGTATTTAAATTTGCATGTCATATGTTCATGCATTTTTATGCATACGTACCTTCAAATTTTTACATTTTTTTATAGTGTCTTATTGGTGCTTTTCTGATTGTCCCTCTCTCTCTTCCTCTATCTCTCTTTCTTGTGCTAGTTGCTTCATGGCACCTAAATGCAAATCTACTCCGTCCTAAAACCCTCTTCGTTTTAGGGCATCTTCTTCCTCTGATCCTACTCTTTCCCATGTTCAATTCCGTGATGATAAAGCCCGAAAGGAATTTTCAAAGAACTTTTCTAGACGAGGCATTCATTCAGAACACCAAGTCATCCTATCGAATTTTTCTATTACTGACCTACCCACTGTCATCTACAGTCGAAGTTGGGAGTCACTGTGTGGCACCCCGGTCACATACCCTTCTGTGATCATACAAGAGTTTTACTCCAACATGCCCAGATTTGATACTTTTGTACCTCATTTCTTCTCTCGTGTTTGAGGTATGCGCATTGTAGTTACTCCGAAGATTGTCTCCGAGGTACTACACGTTCCTAGGGTAACGCATCCTGACTATCCTGGCTGCGAGCGTCTAAAGACTATGTCCAAAGACGAACTCTCGTCTCTATTTTGTGACACCTTCTTCTTGGGGTGACCGTCAAAACACCCCTTACTCAACCTTTGCTAAAGTCCGAGATTTCTAAACATGATAATAACATTCATTATTCATCCATTGTCTCACTATAACACTATCACCAAGCCTGGTGCTCGATTTTTGTTATCCCTCTTAGAGGATATCTCTATCGACTTCCCCTCTCACTTCATCATATCCCTTATAGATGTCTATAGGATACGGCGACCCGTGATAAGCTCATTTTTCCTTTGGCTATCACGAGGATCTTTCGCCATTTTTTGGTCTCCTATCCCAGTTCTGATCACTTTCCTATTATGGGTGTCATTGACATCACTACCGTTAAGCTGAGTGATGCACAGCTTCACTCGAGGCAGACTCAAACCGAAACGGCCACTCCTCCAACTTTTACCGCCCCTTCATCTTCTGCGGGTGGAGTGACTCTTGAAGCCATCATGGCACAGCTTGTGCACACGGATGCTTGCCTTGACACTCTCAGTGATGAGTTGTGTCAAGTAAATACCCATGTTGGTCGTATCACACGACGACGGGCTATAATGGATGGTTTCATTGTTGCTTCTTCTCCCTTTCCATCGACCTCTAAGGATGAGAGTGGCGATGGCTTCGGTAATGATGATGCTGATGAGGATGATGGTGCTAGCTTGCCCAGTGATGATGATATGTCTACTTAATGTACTTACCCTTTGTCACTCGTGACAAAAAGGGAAAATAATTTGGATATAAGAGTAGTTATACACATAGGAGGAGGGTTAGTATAGGAGATCATTTTTGTTAGGGGGAGTGTATATGAGGGATGCAATGAGGACTTTATGTGTCTTTTCTTTTCTTTCTATTTTAGATACATTATCTCTTGTACATTGGTCTTGTGACCACTTAGTGATAGCAAACATTATACTTATGTTGATATATATATTTAATGATGTTATCACGTTTCACATATCTTTCCATGTATTGTTTCTTTTCTCTCTTCATGCACATGATTCTTCTATATCTTGTATGCAATCTTTTATTTCTGTTTCACACTATGATGCCGTGATGAGTTTTATTTAAATTGTTTTAAAAATACAGGTTGTTAAAGTCTTCTTACCATA
The DNA here is from genome assembly GCF_002906115.3 of Quercus suber. NCBI lineage: Eukaryota > Viridiplantae > Streptophyta > Magnoliopsida > Fagales > Fagaceae > Quercus > Quercus suber. Next base: position 47,011 of record NW_027069847.1, read on the forward strand.
AACTCTCTTCTTCCAAAAATTTTCAAGAGTTTGTATTAAGATAGATTTTATTGTATTCAATAAGTGAATATGAGTTAATTGATTTATGACTTCTCTCATATGTTCATTTGTTTCTTGTAATTTTATCACGGATTGCCAAAGGAAAAGATTGTTAGGACATATGTGAATAATATTAGAAACATATGTCAATATTTTATGTAATTGACTAATCTTTTGACAAAATGCACTTTACTTGTAATTGGGTAGATCTAAGATGTATTTAATACTTCAAGGAACAAGATTTCAAGTTCAAGTGTTAAAGTCATGCAACTTTGTCTAAGAAACAAATGAAAAAGTATTGTTCATTAAAACTCAACAGCTAGTATCTATCGAGACTTAAAGAACTGTTTCAACTCGAAGCTCGATAGTTGCTCGATAAATAAGGTATCTGTCGAGATTTGAGAAAAACAAATTTCAGTTATATTTTGCATTCAATCCGTAAGTATATGTTTAACCTTTCTTTTCTCACAACCCTAAACATATATAAAGATTATTTTAAGGACCATCAAACGAGACACAAGTTGCACGTGTAAAGCAAAGTTTTGTTCATGCAAATTATGACCAGAGACAAAATTTTTCCTGGTTCATCTTTCTCTTGAAAAAGCTGCTATGTTTATACACCATAGGATTTATAACCAATGAACTTTTTGATATTCATCGTGTGATAAATTGAAAAATTTTGCAACCAACATCTTTCTCAAGTTGATAATTAAGTCATATACTGAGATCCGCGCGTCTATTAATTAGTCATATACTAGGAGTCATGCATTGAAAAGAGAGAATATCACTACAGAACAAGTCCAATTAAGTATTGAGATAAGGGTTCAACTGTAGGTTGGTATAAGGTACTAGAATTCCTTTACTGGTAATCGCTTGTTTTGATAATAGTGAATTCTCAGGAGTAATGACCTTAAAATCACTTGGTGGGATTTTTGCCATGTAAATTTTCCCCATTCATAAACAAATCACCGTATCAATTTAATTTTCGCTGCACTTTAGTTAATTGACGATTTGTTTGTGCTACAACGCGTTTTTGTATGTTAATTGAATTAATTAATTAACTTGACTAAATAAATTGGTTAATTTATCACAAGAGGTCAATACATTCTTGACCTATCATCTTTTGTCCTTTCTTCTTATTCTTCTTTCTCCATTCCCATGGCTTCCCAAGCTTCAATGAAGCTCACAGGCCAACTCTTTTGGCTTGAGCTTCTTTTTCCCACTAGTATCATAATTCATAAACATAGAGATTTACAATTCTTGTCTGTAAGTCTTATCTTTACCTTTTATTTTTATTGAAAACTCACAAACGTAGTGTTAGATTAAAGAGGCTTAACATGAAGAAAGTACAAGAATGAAGTAAAGATAATTTCTTACTCTTGCAAGTTATGGGCGTTGGTCGTAAGTTGCATAGTGTCATGCTAAACCTTTCTTAAGCATTAATTCCTGGCAGTGAGAAAAGAGGGATAAGTTAGCTCAGCGTTAACAAGCACAAAAGAAACCAATGTACAGAGAAACAGTACTTGAACAAATTTGCCATCGCAATATATGTCAACTACACAGCGGCCATATCGATCTTCCCCATAAACAAGGACTCGCAAGCACTTTCCTTGCACAATCTTTGTCAACTCCTCCTTTGCTTCTTTCCCATATGGCATTTCATTCTCTGGTGCATCTATTCCCCTGTTCAAAAGCTATTAACAACTAATGCTATATAAAATAAATAAATAAAATAAAATAAAAACTAATAAATAAATAAAGAGATTAATTGCACTTTGTCCTCTTAAACTATGGGGTGAAGTTCAATTCCAACCACCCTCCCGCACCCCCCCCCCCCCCCCAAGCGCAATAAGCTATACATTGAACAATCAACCCCCTAATTGATTGATAGTAGGCTAAATGCCTCCCACCGTAAACAATTTCCATTAATTTCAAAATTTTAACTAAAATCTCACAAATTCATTATTAAAGAAATTCTCTATGTGGACATTGTTTATTTTCATTTTTTTTTTTCTTAAAATTTTGAAATTGATGGAAATTATTAACCGCAAGGGATATCTTGTCAATCACCAATTAATCATTGGAGAGTTGCTCGATTTCACAGATAATGGGGGATTGAATTTGACCCCATAATTTAGGGGGGCAAATTGCAATTAACCAAAAAACTAAAAGATTTAGCTACTTGAATCCTACTGTAATTTTACCTTAGTCAAATTCGATACTTTCGAGCAAGGGTTTCTTTATTGTTCTGAAAATCGAGTATCCTAGTGGAAGAAAAGAATAACAAAACTATAATATTGAATCAAAATTGGAATCAAGGCCTATGCCTAGTAGATGACTAACCAATATCCGGACTCAATAATTTTTTTGTGAATTGCATTTGCTTCTATATAATTTTTCTCAGCACGCGCTTGTGATCTTTGGATAACTGCTACTTGTACTTCTATAGGAACACAAGATGACTCCCTTGGGTCTGTTGTTTTGACATACACTGTCATCCCATCTCCATCTACTATAGCTCTTGAATCAACCTAGTTTCATTCCAATAATTCATTATCAATAAGTTTATAGACATAATTAACGTCGTTTTTCACAACTATTAAGGTGGCAAGTTGTTAATACTAAACAATATAATGATGTCAGTGATGAACACATGTGAAAGTCAATTACAATTTACAACTTACCACCTCGGTAAGTAGTGAAAAATATTGTATCTACAATGATTCATTATATCAAACCCAGCTCTATGACTTGATTATGGTAACATACATTGAGTTTGAAAAGTGTGTGGTTCTTACCGGAAATGTCTGAACTTCATACTTTACTCCTGCAGGCATTGATGTTGGGACCCCAACAGTAAGTTGGACTAGGGTATGAGGAAGAGGAAGACCATAGAAGGCCAATAAACCCTACAAAATAGGCAATTTAAGAATATTTGTTACTTTCTTCCATTAAAGTTCTATGCATTATATGCAACAAGTTATACATATATGTTGTGACAAGATCTTTTATTGTAAGCGCCCATCGGGTTTAAATCATTGGTCAACGGTGTTGCCGTGCCTTTTAAGATGAGTAACGAACACTTTTAATTGTTATGAAATTATTAAGGCCAAGTCCTCAACCACTTTTTATCCAAAAGTATTACACTCATAACAATTTCACAATATTTTTATAATAAATTATTGGTTCTAATTTAAATTTATCACTGAAATTACTTTTTGCCCATCAATAACAACGTATAACATGTCACTTATAATTTGTTATGAAAATATTATAAATATGACATTTCTCTTTTTTACCTAGTAGGTTTGAAAAAACTAATGAGCTATTGGAGTTGGATCTTAATGGGAGTCATTTTTTTTTTTTTTAAGAGAGAATTTCAACTTATGGTAGCTTTTGATAATAACTCTTTATCATACTAAGACACCAATCGATTTTTAGCGTAGGCGAGAAATGAACTCTAGATCTCTTATTTAACCATTAAAAACTTTACCAGTTGAACAAATTGAAATCCACTAGTGAGAGTCATTTCTATGTGTGAGACAGTGAGAGAGAATAGATACCATCCAATCAATATGATAATTTATACTTTTGTTTAGTGTATATTTTAGCTAGATTATGTCGTAAGCTAATTAAGTTATTTATGTCCTTGCTAAATATATTGTTGTATATAGGTATTTTGGCTCTCATAATAACTAATAAACACTCTCTTAGTCTCTTTCCCTTGTTTTTTTTTTTTTTGAGTAGTTCATGAGGAGAATGTTGTTGTTTTTATTTGTTAATGAAATTGAGTTTTCTCAAAAATCAATGTGTAAATCTATGATTATATATATATATATATATATATATTATTCAATAGAAACATAATAAGGATTTTAATGTATACTAGTTTTGGAAAAAATAAAAAATTATACCTAGCTTGATTTCTAGCTCTTGACTATTTGCTGTTGTATTAGGATTCTTTCTCATTTTCATTTTTTTTTTAAAGGATATTTACAATATAATTTTGTTTTCTCATGGATATCGGAAGAGGTTGTAAAGGGTGTTTAAGTTATTTAAAATTGGATATAATTCTTTATTGGGTGGAGGTGTGGTGGGATTTTAAACGTATGACACAATTTTTTAGATCTATGAAAGATTATATCTTCATTATCTCAAAAAAAAAAAAATCCTATTTCAAAAAAAAAAAATATATCTAATATGAGAGAGAGACATGAAATCCCATCTCCCTCGCAAAAGAGTCAAAATTAGGTTTGCATCAATTTGTGATAAGAAATTCCTTCAAGTTCAATAAAGTTTAGGCAATCAGGTAATAGAAGTATCAATGAAAACGCTAAAAATTGTTTTCTAAATCACCAAAGCTTGCCGAAAGTAAAGGGGGAAATAGGAAAGTCTTATAGTTCCTCATACCCAATCTGCAGCAGCCTGCAATGTCACATGATCACCCCATTCGCCACTCCTAGTTCATGAACCCAAAAAAAAGGCATATAAGCATGAGAAATATTGTAATATTAATATTTTTGTGAATAAAAAACCATTAAAACAGACAATAGCACAATACTTGCTCATTTTCTTCAAATAGTCATTGTTAGCCATGGGGACATAACCCCCTGTACATTTCCGGGTGATATTTAAGCTGATGACAACAACAAACAAAAATTATGACGCTTCAAATAAATAATTAAGTTTTGACATCTTAAAATAAGAATGAATCAAATGCAACAAACCTGTTGAGTAATCTGTTCTCTTTGAAAAGCGTGGTGGTCAGGAGAACGATACAGTTGATCAAATAAAGCATGAAACTGGGAAAATATAGAACTAATAAGATGTCTTTCAAATATATAACATCAAGAAGTAATGCCAATAATTATTATCAAGCATCACAAATATTAATACATAACAGTCCACTTTCATTGATCATTGATTCATTGTGTAAGTTTTGTATAACTTCAAGCAATTCACTTGCACTACAGATAGCATACATCAACAATCTGGACCTTTCTCACTCAGAAATCATGAATGATGAATTTTGCACAAGGACTTAAAAAGAAACAAAGCTTCTTAAGTCAATGGTTAATTATCAAATAATTTGAAGTCATTTAAAATTTTATTTTTTTTTATAAGTAAGAAGAAAATATTATTAATCAAGGAAAAGCAAGAAAAATACAAAGTGTTCATAGTAGTGAAAAAAAAAAACAATATGGAAAACAAATAGATACAAGCACCCACTAAGCTATTCTAATAGAGGAAAGAAAATCCATAAGGGTAAAACAATTCGAGAAACCCCAACACCAAGACCAATCAAAGAGGGTCCATTGGCATAAATCTAATAACTGAACCACAGTTTTCCCCTTATCCTCAAAAGACTGCCGATTCCGTTCAGTCCAAATAGTCCACATTAAATAGCCTGGGACTAAATTCCAAATATGAAAACCCTGTTTTCCAAGCCAATGATACCAACAAAATAATAAGTCCACAACTGAACCTGGCATGACCCAGTCGATCCCAACCAACAGAAGTATATACATCCACAAAGAATGAGCTATCGGACAATTTCATTTGCAACTCAAACGAGGAATTTATACAAATTAGAGAAGAAAAAGACACATGTTACCTGCAGTTAATGACCATTAAAATTAAACAAGTACATATGTCAAGTATATCTGCACATGACTTGGACACCAATGTATCTGGCAAAGGAAACCACCCCAACCTATCATCTATTCAAATAAGGCATTTAAAAAGTAGTTATAGAAGAAGATCCAGATAAATGTTTGTTGCCTTCATTGGATGCCTATTACTTAACATATAAGCTCTGCATATCAGCCATCCCAGAATATTAGCAAATGACAATTCAAGGAATCTGCTATACATGATTCATGAGGTCAATTAAATTCCAACTTATTTGGATCCACTTTGAAATTGAATTGAATTTACATAAATCATTTTCATGAAAAATAAGGTCGAATTTTTTATGATGCAATGAATTGCTTCTAAGGGCAGACTCAAAAGAGAATAAATACTATGACCACCAACTAACATCCAAGAATGCACTGCAGGTGATACTCATAACAAGCCCATAAAAAAGGATAACTGAGATACAATGTGCAGGCATATAAATTTTTTTTTTTTTTTGGATAAGTAACGTAAGAATATTATTAATAATAGAAAAAGTGTCAAACCGAGTACATTGTGGATGTACTATGGGGGCATAAATCAGAAAACAAAAGTACAACAATCAAGAAAAGAATAAAGAGAAGAGCAAGAAAAATGAGAAAAGACCACACTCCATTCAAAGAGAGTATGCAAGAAAAAAGACTTAATCTCTAGCAAAGAACGTTCACAACCCTCAAAACTTCTAGCATTCCTTTAACGCCAAATGCACCATATCAAGCAATGAGGCACTAATCTCTACACCTCAATGTGATGATGCTGTACAAACTTTCCTTGCCAAGCCTCAAATAGCTCAAGAACAGTATGGGGCATAACCCATTGAATACCAAACAAGTAGAAAACCAAAGACCACAACTCTCAAGCTATGGGGCAATGAAGTAGAAGATGATCCACCAACTCCCCACATCTCTTACACATATAGCACCAGTCAAGCACTAGCACACGTCTTTTACAAAGATTGTCTGTTGTTAAGATCGTACCTAAGGAAGCAAACCAAGAAAAGAAAACTACCCTTGGAGGAACCTTCGATTGCCATATCACTCTCCATGGAAAGGAAACAAGAGTAGGAGGGTAAAAGGATTTAAAATATCCTCTAGCCTCAAAACCTTTATTCCTTGCAGGCTTCCAACAAGCCTTATCTGGACCAAACCCCCACACTGTCGAAAAATAAACCAGCCCCATAAACCAATCAAAAGCTTCTTCTTTCTAATCTTGTAGTGGACAACGAAATTGGACATTCCAATAAATCCTCCCAGCAGACCAACCCATAACTTCAGCCACCGAGAAATCCTTTGACCTACTCAGACAATAAAGCTCTGGAAAGGCCTCTTGGAAAGTACAATCCCCACAGCACACATGCTTCCAGAATTTCACTCTCGTACCATCCCCCACATCATATACAAGGAGTTTAGAAAAGTTCAACCAACCACTTCGAATGTATCTCCACAGGCTGACCCCATAAGGACTTGTCACATTTTTCGTACACCAAACACTCCAACTATTCTCATATTTTGCCTCTATAACCCCCCTCCATAGAGCATCAGTCTCCAAGCCATACCTCCACAACCATTTTCCTAGCAAGGCAGAATTAAAGCTTCCCAAACATCTTATACCCAATCCCCCGACCTACAAAGGCTTACAGACCTTAGCCTATTTAACTAAATGTATTTTAGGTTCACCACCAATCTCATTCCACAAAAAATCTCTCTGTAATTTCTTCATACACTTTGCCACCTTGCCCCTTTTAGATAGATACAGTCTCTTCCAACCTGCGAATCTCCTCTCCATTCTCTCTAAGATAGGATTCCAAATAGATAAATCCTTAAACTTAGCACCTAATGGAAGGCCCAAATATTTCAAGGGCAAAGAAGACTGCCCACACCCCAACAGACCCACCAAAGCCTCCAAATTGTGCACCACACCAACAGGTACCAACTCAGATTTTCCCAAATTAATACAAAGCCCTGACACCTCCTCAAATCTAGCAAAAATCGCCCTCAAATTAACAATCTAAGTAGGCTCCGCATCACAAAAAATCAGAGTGTCATCTGCAAATAAAATGGGAGACACCATCACTGATGGACCAGCCGTACTACCCACAAAGAAGCCTAAGAAATACCCAGCGGAGGCAGCCACATCCAACATACGACTTAAAGCCTCCATCACAATATCAAACAACAATGGAGATAATGGGTCTCCTTGTTGAAGCCCTCTAGAACTTCCAAAGAAATCAGATGAACTACCATTAATCAGAATGGAAAGTTTCACAGTTGAAATGCAATACCTTATCCATTTTCTCCATTTCTCTGAGAAACCACATCACTAAAGCATGTACATTAAAAAATCCCAACTCATATGATCATACGCCTTCTCCACATCCAATTTACACAACACACTTGGAATTCCTGACTTCAATCTGCTATCAATACATTGAGAAGCAATCAAGACAGAGTCCAAAATTTGTCTGCCCTTCACAAAGGCATTTTGAGAATCCGAAATAAGCCCATGCACCACCCTACTAAGTCGATTAGCCAGCACCTTAGAAATAATCCTATAAATACCACCAACTAAGTTTATAGGCCGAAAGCCCTTTACCTCCATAGCATCCACTTTTTTGGGAATAAGGGCAAGGAACGAAGCATTAAGACTCTTCTCAAACCCCGCCTGAATATGAAAATTGTGAAATACAGCCATAATTTCTATTTTCAAAACACACTAGCAAGACTAAAAGAATGCCATGGAAAAGCCATCGAGGCCAAGCATCTTATCACCATTAAAATCATTGATCACACCCAACACCTCTTCCTCCTCAAAAGGCCTATCTAGCCAACTTGCATCCTCCACCGAGATACTAGAAAAGGCCACATCATCTAAGACAGGCCTATGAGCCACATCCTCAAAATAAAGTTGCCTATAGAACTGAGAGATACAACCTGCTATAGCTGCCAGGTCTGAAGACAACTCCCCATCCACCATAAGCCTATCAATAGAATTAACCCTCCAGTGAGAGTTAGCTATACGATGGAAAATTTTAGTATTCCTATCTCCTTCCCTAACACATAGAACTCTAGATTTCTACCTCCAACATATTTCTTACAACAGAGTAGCTTTTTCTAACTCATCACGAATTCTTCCCACTTCTACCATTTCCCCCACTGATAAACCCAGACTATCCTCAATATTCTCTAAAACACTCAAGTCCTTACACAATTTTTTTAATCCAAACTTCACTACGACCAAACACCTCCACATTCCATCTTTTCAAGTCATTCTTCAAAAGCTTTAATTTATTGGCCAGAACAAAACTCGGTGCACCTTGAATCCGATAGGATTCCCACCAAGACTGAACCCTATCCACAAAACCTTCATCCTTAAGCCACATATTATCAAATCTAAATAGCCTACTCCCTCTCTGAAACAATCCACCCTCAAGGACAATTGGAAAATGATCCAAGCACAACCTAGACATCCGTCTTTGAGAAACTGTTGGAAACTTATCCTCCCAATTTGCAAAAAACAAGAATCTGTCCATCCTAGCCTTCGAAGCAACTTCTCGAGAATTAAACCAAGTAAAAGCTCCCCCTTGCAATGGCATATCAATGAGACCCTATTTCGAAATAAAATTGGAAAACTCCCTCATAGCAACAGTGAAAGAATTAGACCCCAATCATTCGGAAGGGAACCACATTAAAGTCATCACCCACACACCATGGAACACTCCACCAGCTATTCAAACCACAGAGTTCCTCCCATAAAAGCCTCCTATCTCAGTGTAAATTAGGACCACACACACCAGTAAACGCCCAAGCAAACTGATTTGACACACTTGTGAACTTACAAGAAACCGAAAATCTTCCCACTACTTCATTTTATTCACTACCTGAGTGTCCCACATCACTAACACTCCTCTAGAAGCTCCACACGAACCTAAATAAGACCAATCAACATGTTGGCCACCCCACAATCCCACCAAGACTGAACCCTATCCACAAAACCTTCATCCTTAAGCCACATATTATCAAATCTAAATAGCCTACTCCCTCTCTGAAACAATCCACCCTCAAGGACAATTGGAAAATGATCCGAGCACAACCTAGACATCCGTCTTTGAGAAACTGTTGGAAACTTATCCTCCCAATTTGCAAAAAACAAGAATCTGTCCATCCTAGCCTTCGAAGCAACTTCTCGAGAATTAAACCAAGTAAAAGCTCCCCCTTGCAATGGCATATCAATGAGACCCTATTTCGAAATAAAATTGGAAAACTCCCTCATAGCAACAGTGAAAGAATTAGACCCCAATCATTCGGAAGGGAACCACATTAAAGTCATCACCCACACACCATGGAACACTCCACCAGCTATTCAAACCACAAAGTTCCTCCCATAAAAGCCTCCTATCTCAGTGTAAATTAGGACCACACACACCAGTAAACGCCCAAGCAAACTGATTTGACACACTTGTGAACTTACAAGAAACTGAAAATCTTCCCACTACTTCATTTTATTCACTACCCGAGTGTCCCACATCACTAACACTCCTCTAGAAGCTCCACACGAACCTAAATAAGACCAATCAACATGTTGGCCACCCCACAAGCTACGAATCACTGCTCTTTTAATCAGCCCCATTTTGGTTTCTTGAAGACAAACCACATCTAGCCCCCATTTTCTAAATCAAATTTCTAACCCTAAGCCTTTTATCTCGCTCATTCAACCCTCTAACGTTCCAAGAGATAATCTTCAAGCTCATTGATAAGGCACAACAGCCTCCTCAATACATGCACTTCTTGCTTGATTTGGACCATACTCAACATTCAAGGATGACAACAGATTTTTCAACTTCCACTGACCTTTCTAGCCAGAAGTGCATGTATTGAGCAGGCTATTTATATTTTACAGGATAATCTTCGTCTAATCACCTACCACAAGTTTCTATTTATATTTTTTTCTAGCCTCAATAGCTAATAATAATCCTGTAAGTTGCTCCTCAAAACCCTCCAACAAAATGCCCACAGATTTCTTAAAAGCCTTTATCCTATTGGTGACCCGTTGTGATGACTGACAATTATCGACACTCTCCTTACACCCAAAATAAAGAAATAAGCAATAAACCAACACTATTTTTCACCACTAAACAATATCATAGAACCTATCGTTTCCATTTCCAAGCATAAGCATTTATGCCGAAATATTTTTGTGCGTGTGCATGTGTTGTGGGGGGGAGGGAACCAACCTGGCAGTTACCATCTCCTTGAACCTTATGCTCAACCAGCTCATATAACTGCAGCCTGAAAAGACCAAATATCTTAATATTAGATACACAGTAATTTGAATGAATTTTCAATTAATATAAATACCCAAAAAGAAAGGTCACACACTAAAGTAATAACTTATAAAAATGTAAGAACTTGACAAGAAAAATGCATTAAAAAAACTATGTCACCAAGGCCATCACAAAAACCTCATTCATAGCCATGTCAATAGTGTATGAGAAACACATTCAAAATGAAGATCTTGGATTTATTAAAATAAAGATGACTCTAAGCTTATATTCATTACATTTATGCTATAATCAGAAATACTGTACCCTTCCAAACCCTTCTCTTTTTCCCTGCCCCTCTTATAAATTCCAAAGCCACCCTAATGTAGGTGCCCCTCTTATGAATTCCAAAGCCACCCTAATGTAGGTGTTGGTTCGAGAAATCAAATATGCCACCGGCATTTAGATTCTTGGGAATGTGATGTTGGGGAACCTCAATGCCCAAGAAAGTAAGTTGCTCATGTTTGGTTTGATTAGGAATATTAAGATTGTTGAGAATGTGAGATCAAAAAAAAAAAAAAAAAACCAAAAAAAAACCAAAAAAACCAAAAAAAAAAAAAAAGAAATCCCAAACAAACAAACAAACAAACAAACATTTGATAAATGACTCCACATATCATGACAAGTGGGAAACCAGCACATATCTTAACCAAAAACAAATAGCCAAAGCTAAACTGCTTAACAAAGTTTACAAATATGAAATATCCTTAATTCTAATAAAAGGACATGTATTAGAGGGTGTATCAAGGTTTGCTACCAAAAAGTAAAGAATGTGGAGCAACAAATTTCCATCCTTCATATTACTTGAGTCTCTGATGAAATTTAAAACCTACATACCAGCCTAATGACAACACTGAAAGGCAACATAGGATTCTAATGCTATGCTTATTATTGGGTGCACGTGAGTGAAGCCCCCACATTAAGTAATAAAACAAAAATGAGTAGTTAATATAACATAATTAAACTTAAACTCATAAGCTTAAATCTTTTGCGTTAAGTAGTGTCTCTATATGTTATACTAAATTATTAACTACTCAATTGGAGTCTTACTAAGATATTCTCTCCCCAATTCAATTTAATGGCCTACATCCATAATAGTAAACCAAAAAGCACAAGAATAGTGAAATACCCTTTAAGATTGAGCTCTGCTATGCAAGGTAACAGCTCAGAAAAGTGAAAACGATTTCTAGGTCTGCAACACACAACAATGCTACTCCATTGGCAGGAAATTTTTCTTTAGAAGTATAAGAACATCCACAGTAGCGGTGCTATTTTTTTTAGCTATTTGGCACTATAAAAAGCTACTTTATTTGTTTTACCTATTCACTTTATAAAATATCCAGCATTAGTGGATCTATTTTAGCTTTTAACACAATAAAATAATATTAATATTACAATAAAATATTACATCTACTACATTATTTTATTAATTTCTTTCTTTCTCTCTATCTCTATGCGTGCCATGCCTCTCCACTCTCCACTCTCACTTCTCACTTCTCATTTCTCTCCTCTCCACTCTCGCTTCTCTCTATCTCATCGCCGCTCTCTCCTTCCCACCCATTACCATCTCGAAACCTTCCTCGTCAGCGTTGGAGACGAAATCGTCGAAGCTCTTGAGGATCCTATTGGTTATGGGTTGTGGGTTGTGCCGACACGGGTTTGTGAGTTGTGCCATGGGTTTGTGATCTTTCTCTCTACTCTAACCGATCTGCTATGGGTTTGTGATTTGTGATGTGTGTTTGTGTTTTGTGGTGGTTGTGAATGCGCAAGTTTGTGGTGGGTCACTTATTGCAGGCGATGGTGGTGGTGGTAGGCGCTCTGCTGTTGGTGGCAATGGTGGGTTGTTGGGATGGGTTTAATGATCCATGGGTTTGGTGGATCGACGTTGCTTCAGTGGCAATGGTCCTATCCAATGTTGTTTTTGGTGGCTAGGTGTCTAATTCGATGGGTTTTTATATGAATTTTATGAGCACCACTATCGGCGAGCTGTCCGACGAAGTAGAGAGGAGATGAGGGAGGCCACACAGAGAGAGAGAGAAAGAAAGAAAAAGAGAAAAAAAAAATTTTATGAGAGAAGAGAGAGAAGTTTAATAATATATATATATATATATTTATATAGTTTCTTACTATAGTGCACGACCATTTATAGCTCTGCACTATAGCAAGAAGCTAAAATTTTTTACCTATGGCACCACTACTGTAGCATGCATTTTAAGTATTGGTGGTGCTAAAAATAGCTTTATAGCTATTTAGCACCATTATTGCTAGTGCTCTAATGACAACATGTCTGGCTGCTTCCAATCAAAATATAAGAGCTGGCAGGTAAGCTTTCATAAACTGGTAACCAGATCTAACTCGTAAAAAGGCAAAATTGCATAGAATAGCTTGGACAATTTTGGTTAACGTGCAAAGTGTTCAACACATATCATTCTATCTTCATCCCCTAGTAAATTATCCAAACTAAAACTTCAACACACCAGTTCGTTTGAATGCACCAACTGCAGGTTCTAACCATGCCACGATTCTTCTTCCCCAGCTTTAGCAGCAGCTATCTTAGAATCCAATTGGTTTATTAGCTGCTCACTTACATGTTTTACCACAGACATCATATCAAGAATGATGCTTGGATCCAGGCCTGCACCACCTCGTTTAGTCAGCCCACAAATATGTCCTTTCCTGTTAATAGAAATAGAAACGGCAGAGCTCATTTGGGACTCCTCTTCTGAAGTGGCATCTACAATATAGTGCCATCCCACCTATAAAACAGAAGGTTAGTACTACATGCTGGAAGTACAGACATTTGCAGCTTATGAAAAGATTATAACTAAAAGTGCAGTTTTGTCACCTTTGTTAATGGAACTATGACAGGAATATCTATGCGTCAAACTGCAGAAATTCTTCCTCACTGATGTCAACCTCTGGTTTCTCATCACCCAATGCACCAGCTGCAACACGAACTCTTGGGATGCCTGTATTGCTCAAAGCAGCCTTCAGGAACAACAATAAAGATACATTAGTTTTCAGTTTCCAATGGCAGCAAAGCCATCAACTGTTTATGATGCCTCTGATCATGACAATCTAGGGAGAATAACGATGCCAAAAATTTATATGCATGCTTCTATCATGGTAAAATAGATACAACATAGGCACGAAGATCGTTTAAATGGGGAGCCTCTCCGAAATAGGGTTGAGGATGCCAACCAATTCCCTCCCCTAGACCCACAAAATGAAGCCTTCTGCACTGAGTATGACCAATATCTATTAAACTTATCAGAAAAAATGAAGCTCAGTGAAGTTGAAATTCGATCAGTCTGGTTTAGACATGGTTCAAGCACAAGAGATATGGCTCATCAGCTCTCTAGACTTTATCAACAGCCAGAAAAATTCTTGACATCCTGACGAAATTAAGAGAAAAATTAAACTGCAAATGTATGGATGCATGCAGAGAAAAACTACCTTAATGGCAGAACCTAGGGCATCAAGCAGATTCCCATCTGAACAAACAACAAGACAATCATTATAAAGATCCCAGCAATTTTCCCTCCACAACTATTAGAGACGAGAGATCAATTCCAGCCCCTATGAAAAATAAATAAGACCTCATTTTTTCAATTCAAGCAAAGCAAGAACCTATAATCAAAATACAAATTCGAGGACAAACTGCAAAATGATAGAAATCATATGTAGGGCAATAAATTGATGCTGAGAGTTCTGTGGACAACTCCTCACCCCTCTCCCTGAGTAAGGAATAAATCTAAATTAGAAATATATATAAATAATGAACTACAAAGAAAATTGGCAACGAGAATAACTCTTCCTCATTGTGCCATGATTGAATTTCAACTGCTATTTCACAGAATGAATTCTTTTATAGAAAAACAAACAAACAAGGATAAAGATCTGTTTGTTTTAGCCTAAAATACCAACTTATTTTCATTACTACGGCTTTTTAAAAACTCACTTTTTCTAGTACAAATGTACTTTTATACACCCTTATTTTTAAACTAAATTAGCCAATGAAAATAAGTTCAACCTAATAACAATTATAAGAAGAAGAACTATATGAGCTCAATCAACAAATATTGATAGCATTAGAAGATAGTATAGATATACAACCCCAAACATTGTGCTGCGCTTGGACTGCAATCAACATGAATGGCAACCTTTCCTTTGTCAGGTTGCAATGAACTTGGCTTTCCAAGTTCAGCCTGCATTTACAGAAATTAGTACACAACATTACAAGTCTTCACAAAACACAGGAGGAAAATGCTTAATGTAGATATGTGTGGAAGATCCAGAATCTCAAACTATTAAATACCTTCACACTGGAAATAACATCTGTTTGCCCCCACCTGACTCTTGCTGAACCATTTGCCTGCCATTAAGTCCATGATAACGTAAAAACCAGCAGAAAAAAGTTCACTTTGTCTGGAAGAAAGCAGGCCAATGCAAATGTAAAAATAATTAATTTCCTTGTTTACATGAGGTAAACTAATAAGAAACTCAAATTAGACTTAATCAATATATATATATATATATTTATAAATAGAGACCTCATGAGGGAGAGCATAAGGTCCTACCAAGTGGCACACTCCTTGAAAGGAGAATTTAACTCTCACCACAACCTTAAATTGTCATTAATACTTTTTTTTTTTTTTTGGGTGAATGCATCATTATTAATTTACTACTCTTATGCAACATCAGTAATTTATTAATTAAACTTCAAGTAATAGATAAGATAGAGGGGTGTTAATTATTACTGACTCTTCGTAACCTTTAGTCTAATTTTCTAAAAGCAAAGGTTCTTTTTTTACCTTGACAGTCGACCATTGGGCTTGAGGTTAATATTCTGCATTGAATCATTGATTATATACATGATCTTATACTGAATAGTAATAAATAGTAGAAATGGTAGTTACAAAATTCTAGGTAAATTGAAAGAATTATCATAGAATTATTAATCTTCCAAAGTAAGTCAATGTATTTGAATTTATGAGAAGTAGATGAATCCATTGGAGGTGCATTGGTCCAAGAGAACTAGGCTTATCACTAATCAGGTCTCTCCCATCTTATCAACATATAAATAAAGGATCATATCAACCTTTTCATTTCATAGCAATACACGCAAGTTTGTGACATCTTGACAAACAAAGCAAACTGTCAAAAAATTGTTTTATGGTGCCCAATTTTTCACTTTGTTGAGGTTGTGGCACCTACAGTTGCCACAATTGTACCAGTGGCAGCGACAGTGGTGCCAGTTATGGCACATGTGGTGGCACCCGTGGCAGCAATATCTGCTACAGTGATTGCTGTGAGGGAATCCAGAATATGGTCTCTTAAATTCAGCTTTTGGAAAGGAGTATAAGTATCCATATACATGCTTATGTTTGGCAATTTGCTATGTAAATTTACAAAAGTTCTATGTATGATGAAGATTTGAAAGCTTTATGAGGGCGTCTATATATATGTTCTAAGAATCAATTTTCAACCATTGTGGTTTTTGGTTGATAAGTGATTGCATATTGCTAAGGTTATTTTCATATTAGTTTGAGATACATACAGAAAATAACAGTGTTGCTAAATTTGAAATTTTGCGCTAAATTGTGCTCACTAGAAAATTTTCTTAATTTTGAGCTTTAACAGGATTTGATTAAACATTGATGTTTGGAGGACAGTGGTACTTTTTTTTCTTTTATGTTGATGTCTATAATTTCTTAAACATTGTAAATATGTCTTATTACCCTTCTACAACTCATGAAAGAGCACTACATAGACAAAGGATACCCAGTTTTGGAATAAAAAATATGTCTAAGGACTAGGGTTTAGTTTGAATTTAGTTTTACAAGCAAACTTTGTAGATTAACCGTGACTAACAATAATAAAATTAGCATTCTTTGCAAAGAAAATTGATATATTCTCAAGTACCACATCAAAGATAAGAACAAATTAAATAATATTTAATAACTTTTTGTTTCATTTGGTTCAATGTTTCAAGACTTTTTAAATTAAAAAATGAATATTATTTGTTTCCTTTGGTTCAATATTTCAAGAATTTTCTTCCCTCACACATACACACAAAACTCTTTGTATTTCAATTCACAATTTTCACTTCTTACACTTCTACTCCTCTATATATACCTATCCATATCCCTTCATGTCATCATATGTCAAACACACACAAACCAAAAAACGATGTCATTTACCTTCATGAAGCCTACCTAATTCTAACAATGTTGTCCCATCTAATCTTAACCCGTATGAGTTGGCTACAACCAAGGAAGAGACCTGAATTTTATATTGAGTGACAAGGCAATTACAATATTAATGTTAAGATCAGCCATTGTGGACTTAGGTGTTTTGTAAAGGTTGCGATTAACTATGAGTGTTTGAGATCTGTATTTTGTTTTAGAATTAAGTAGAAAGAGAGGGAGACATTCTATATCAACTTTCATTCTATAATATCCTCTAAAGTTTTTTTTTGTTTGTTTTAATTTCTCATTCCTTGAACTTAAAAACTATAATGGTTATGTGAGTGCAATTTATAATTGTTATTTCTTATAATGAACTCGTTACTAACAAAGTTTTATAACAATTATGCTATAATATATGTACAACATTTTCCAAAACCATCTTACATAAAACATTATAACATTATACAGGCAACTTACTAGTTCTAACTAATTGGTTTTGGCTATATGAATCATTTCCAGCATTCAGATTATGTTTCAATAAAGTATTTGAAAAAAATGCTATACCTGGGGTATAACTCCAATTTCAACAAAAATAGGACGGTAAGTTAATCTTTTTCGACCATCAGAACGAAGGTCTTAAGCAATGCCACCCTGTATGAAGTGCCCTTCTCCCAGAGATAGTCCCATGCACCATTCCTGCACAGACATAAAATGAGGAGAGATAATGGTTGCAGAGTTACACATAATTCGATCTTGTAAGTACTGGGGAAAAAAAAAATCATAAAACAAAAATTACTGCGAGAAAACTAGAGGAACAGCAATAATGCTGAAGGAAACCATTAGGTGTTAAAAAGATGTTGTCCTTTTTGAAGTCAAAAAGAAATTCAAGTCTTTTATAACCCCATATTTTATCAAGGAGAAGAAGACCCCTTATTGGCAGAAAAACAAAAGGCACATTAGTCAATAAACCCAATTTCTTTAAAAGGGCATGCACAATGTCTCCTTACAAAGATCATTTCTACCACCAGAACTGTAGTGAGATTGTGTCTATATTTGTAATTTTTTCCTTTTATGGTCAGAGCATATACGCATCAATTAATAATTTGGTAGATCTCCCATCAAAATCCTCTAAACAAGGACATAAGTGAAGGGAATAATGAAAGAAAAAACTAAAGAATAGACACACAACGGGAAAACTATTGTATTCCAGAGGGATTCAGATGCTTCATTGGCCATATCCATAGCAGTCCATTGCTTGGCTAAGTTTGTAGCAGTAATTAATTGAAGTAAATGATTTGCTAAGGAAAAGAATATCACACTCGAGGGGGTTCAGTGCAAAGGTTGGAATAAAGAACCACTTGATTTCTTCTAGGTTTATGATTTTGTTTGGTATTAATTGATTGGTTAATTATGAATGGTGATATGGATCCCATCAAAAGGGATATGGAACATATTTTTCAGTTTCTTGGAATCCAAACAGTATACTAATCTTATCATATGCATAACCAAATTACAATAACATAGAACATGCCAGCCTTCTCCCCAAAAATTTCTCCAATAGTGTTACTTGCTTATTAGGGCTCCAGCAATGGAAATAATAAAGCACTCACACATATTAGGACTAAGTACTCTTGACGTGGTGGTTTTAAGCTTATGTTTACAATTGATTTTAGTACAATGACAAAGCCTACCACAAACACATTATTATCTTGATTCTGCTTAAGCGTCTACAGGATTTTAAAAATAATAATAGTAATTTTGAAACAATTTTGGTCAATACTATGCCATTATTCAAGTTCATCAGCCTCTTAAGGGCTTGCAAATCGACATTCTTGCTAGTGTCGTCCCCCAAAAATGTGACAGTTCACAAATGTAGACAGGGTTTGAAACCAAATTCCATTGAAAGAATACTAAAATGA
Source organism: Quercus suber (assembly GCF_002906115.3). Taxonomy (NCBI): domain Eukaryota; kingdom Viridiplantae; phylum Streptophyta; class Magnoliopsida; order Fagales; family Fagaceae; genus Quercus; species Quercus suber. The sequence goes on from NW_027069847.1 coordinate 66,153, forward strand.
AATCTTATAGACAGAAAGAACAACAGTCAAAATTAGTGTGTATTTGGATGAGGTATTTTTATTGGATTTACATATATATATATATATATAGGTATTTTTATTGGCTTATTTAACCAGGAAAACCTAGTGCTGTACCAAGAAAAAGTTTAGATTTAAAAAGATGTACATAAGCTGTTGGTGAAAATAAACTTTATTTTGTGCTAAAAGAAGCAGGCCCTTAAACACATTAGCAAACTTATTATACAAAAAATGCTTAAAAATAAAATCAATAATTTTATTTTTTATTCTGTGATATGATATTGCAGCAAATAAAAGACTGGTGTTAAAGCATGAAACAGCGAGTGAGTTTAAGCTCACAAAGGATAAATTCAGCCACTCTAATGCAATAAATATACACAAGTGTGTGGGAGTATTACATATAAAAAGTATTCACTATTCTTGCGATCAATCTGATTTCAAGTTCATCAGGTCAAATAGCCTAAGCAAAGCCAATTGCCAACTAGAACCACCTATTCTTACGTTGGTCAGGTCAAAAAGGAGAAGAAGACCTTTTATTGGCAGAAAAACGAAACGCACATTAAGTCAGTAAACCCAAATTTCTTTATTGAAAGGGCATGCACAATGTGCTCCTTACAACGATCATTTCTACCACCAGAACTGTAGTGGGATTGTGTCTATACTTGGAATTTTTTCCTTTTCTAGTCAGACCACATATGCATCGAGTAATAATTTGGTAGATCTCCCTTCAAAATCCTCAAAACAAGGATATAAGTGAAGGGAGAAAGAAAAAACTAAAGAAAAGACACAGGAAGGTAAAACTGTTGCATGCCAGAGGGATTCAGATGATTCATTGGCCATATCCATAACAGTCCATTGCTTGGCTAAGTTTGTAACAGTTAACTGGAGAATTTGATTCGCGAAGGAAAAGAATATCACACTTAAGGGGGTTCAGTGCAAAGGTTGGAATAAAGAACCACTTGATTTCTTCTAGGTTTATGATTTTGTTTGGTATTAATTGATTGGTTAATCATGAATGATGATATGGTTTGCATCAAAAGAGATATGGAACATATTTTTCAGTTTCTTGGAATCCAAACAGTGTACATTAATAAAATTAAAAACCTTTATAAGAAAACATATTTTTCAGTTTCTTGAGTTCCAAACAGTACACTAATAAACCAAGAATTCTTCAGAGCTATTTGATCCAAAAATTCCCCTTTATATAGCATGATAACAGCTGAGTAATACCAACACAAAATCATCAACTTCTCTAATATTTTGTGTAACTTGATGAAAGGGAAGAATTTTCAACTTCTTATCATATGCATAACCAAATTACAATAACATAGAACATGCCGGCCTTCTCCCCAGAAATTTCTCTACTAGTGTTACTTGTTTATTAAGGCTCCAACAATGGAAATAATAAAGAACTTACACATATTAGGTCTAAGTACTCTCGACACAGTGGTTTTAAGCGTATGTTTACAATTGATTTTAGTACAACCACAAAGCCTACCACTAACACATTATTATCTAGATTCCGCATAAGCATCTACAGGACTTTAAAAAATAATAATAGTAATTTTGAAGCAAGTTTTGTCAATACTATGCCATTATTCAAGTTCATCAGCCTCTAAGGGCTTACAAATCCACATTCTTGCTAGTGTCGTCCCCCCAAAATGTGACAGTTCACAAATGTAGACTGGGTTTTGAAACCAAATGCCATTGAAAGAAAAATAAAATGAAATCTTATAGACAGAAAGAGCAACTGCCAAAATTAGTGTGTATTTGGATGAGTTATTTTTATTGGATTATATATATATATATATAGGTATTTTTATTGGCTTATTTGCTTAAAAATTTAACCAGGAAAACCTAGAGCTGTACCAAGAAAAAGTTTAGATTTAAAAAGATGTACATAAGCTGTTGGTGAAAATAAGCTTTATTTTGTGCTAAAAGAAGCGGGCCCTTAAACACATTAGCAAACATATTATACAAAAAATGCTCAAAAACAAAATCAATAATTTTATTTTTATTTTTTATTCCGTGATATGATATTGCAGAAAATAAAACACCGGTGTTAAAGCATTAAAACAGCGGGTGAGTTTAAGCTCACAAAGGATAAATTCAGCCACTCTAATGCAATAAATAAACACAAATGTGTGGGAGTTTTACATACAAAAAGTATTCATTATTCTTGCAATCAATCTGATTTCAAGTTCATCAGGTCAAATAGCCTAAGCAAAGCCAATCGCCAACTAGAACACCTATTCTTACATTGGTCAGGGATTTGCTACTCAAATTTACTCCCCCAAGGCTTATTGCAGCAGGATTCACAAGTCTATTTCCACTTAACCTCTATCTAGCCATGCACTACATCCTCAAATTTGATCTTGACATCAAAATAACCACCAAAATCAAATCTTACTACTTACCAAAATAAATCAATAGAACCTCCAAAATCATATAGTTAGTGCTCTGCAGCACTACTACTTTTGGTTTGCTGGAACTGCACTGAACTGAGTGCATTAATAAGACTGATCATATCCCATGCCAACAATATTCATTTGTTTATGTTAGACCCTTATAGCACCCGCCACTTTGAATCATCTCACTGGATTTACTCTACAATTTTTCTTTAATCCGCCACCCCAAAAATAATTGCAGTTGCGAGAGTTTTTAAATGGCATTGAGATTTGAGCAGACAAAAATTAGGCGAAAGTTTTTCTCCAAACTGGGTTGGAGGAATGTCCTGGGTTTTACTCACATAACTCACTAACTCACTTAAATAAGACTATGACCACTAAATAGGTTCTAATTGGGTAATGAATTTATATACAACAACCAAATCCAAGTCTTAGTCCCAAAATGTTACCATCCTCAGCAAGCTAGTCAGGGTCGGCCGTATGCACTTTTGCCACTAGTCTATTCTATCCAAGTTCATACTCTCTCTTACTTCCTTAGGGTGCATTTCTATAAGCTGTTGCAAAAAGACGTTTTTGGGTTTTAAAAACACGCTTATAGGCCTTGGAATCGCCTGACCAAATGGATTCTTAATTTACATATCCTTTTTTACCACTTCTATTAATGTAATTGTTAGTCTACCTCTTTACCTTTTTTCGCACTCTCAACTCAAATCAACTCACTTTATCTCCCTGAAAAAGACTTAATTGAATGAACCCATGATTTTGTGCAGCATATACAACCATTTTATGTAAAATTTGTAGTTTTTAGCACTGTATACAAGAATTTGCGTAAAGTAGTGAGCCTAATAAATATTCAATTTTTAAGCAACAGTAAAATATCGGTTACTTCAATATGTAAATTGCTCCAATAATTTAAAGTATACCATGTCCAAAGCTAGAATCATTTGAACAATCCAAATTAAAAAAAAAAAAGAAGAAGAAATCAAAATATTAAAAAACAAAAAAATAAACTCGCCGTGAAATATGTGTGTTAGTTGCCGGTGAAGTAATTGATGCCAGAGTTCTGTGTTTTCGCCGGAGAATCAACCGGAATACGATGTTGCCGGTGCCTCCGGTAGTGGAAGACGTTAGAGAGAGAGAGAGAGGGAGAAGGGAGCAATGAATGCGTTAAGAATGCTGAAATCGTGGCCCTAAATCGCGTTGTCAATGTGGCACGAGAATTTTAAAAATAAACTCTGGAATAAAGTTCTCAAATCACGAATTTTAAACTGTAAAATCGTGAATTCAAAAAATTCTAGGATAGTTTTATGAATTAGTTTATTGTTGGGGTATTTTATTAATTTAGGAATCTTTGAATTTGAAATTAGAATTCACTCCTAATATTAAAAAAAATCTTTTGATTATGGTATTTTTATAATGGAAAATTTTAACAAATATTTAGGAGATATGTTTAAAAACTTTTTATAAGAAAAAAAAAAGTAATTAATTTCTTTGATGCTTTTTTATATTTTCCATGAAAGTAGTTGTAGGGACTCAATTTGGATTGGCCCTGAGTATGAATGGGTTTTCAGCCCAACAAGCCCAAACAATAAATTTATAGAGAATGGGTTAAAGGTTTAGGCACTGGCCGTCGTTCATCAAGCATGAACTCTCTTTTATAAAAGAAATACTTAGAGTTTCTTTACAACTGGGGGGATGCTCCTCGGCCACGGGCCGAGGAGACCTTTTTCTTCCCCTTTCCCCCCCCCCCTTTTTGGCTTTACTTGCTTTTTTTATATAGTCTTCATTTTCCTATCTCCTTATTCCATCTGTTGATCACCCATTTGCCTCTCTTCTGACCGTCCGTCCCATCAGAGACCTTATCAGTACTCAAGTGGTTCACTCTGATCAACGTTGCACTGCTAAGGGGTTATCTCCCCATTAATGCAGCCAGGGGGGTTAGGTGAATGCATTAAATGCGAGGGTGACAGCTTACTTTGGGGTTGGTCTTTCCCAAAAATCATCCTCGTCAGGCCGAGGATGAGGAGGTCCTCGGCGTGGATTGGGAAAAGAGGCTTTCCCCAATTTAGCCTTGAATAGTCAGTATTCCTCGGCGTGGGCCTTGGGCCTGCTACACGATGGGCCGAGGCTATCAGGCCCACGGGCCCTACAATAGCCCCTCAAAACCCTGCTGCACGTTCTCTCGAACGGGGAGGAGGGTTTTGATACCTGCGGGCCCTCTAGACGAGTCGCCCCACTTCGGTTCGTGTTAATGCTGGCGACTTTTTGACTGCCTGATGCGCGTTTTTAGCGTTTCAAGACTTAATGGGTACCCACATTAAATTTTGGCGGCACCACGTTTCCCACTTTCAACGGTATGATCTCTTGCTTTTATGAGCAAGCAGTTACATTTGGGGAACCTAAGGGGGAGTATAAGTACCTGTTTGAACCGCCTGGTTTCATCATTTTCGCGCTTACAATTATTGACGCGTATGATTTGAATCTGGTTCGACTTGCACACTATCTGAAGAGTATCGTCATACTTCTGTAAGTCTTCTTCTTCCAGTGACCCAACTTTTCCTTGGTTTTATCCCTTCTTTTCTTCTTCTGGAATTTTTAGTTGTCCTTGGGGGGATGGGTAAATTTAAGAAGTTGGTTGAATCCGACGAGATGATGAACAAATTCATCATAGACTATGGAATACCCAATAATGTGAGTCTGAAGTACTGCGAAGAAGGGGAGTGGTACATTAGGAGAAGAGAGGGTGAAGTCGTGATCCCAATAGTCGCTTTCGTAGAGGAAGGGATGAGAATCCCTATGAGGCCAGTGACTCTCAATTACCTTAGGCATTTCTGCCTAGCTCCTACTTAGTGTGTCGTGAATGTATTTAGGATATTAGGGTGTGTAGATACCCTGAATGAGAAAATGGGGCTGAGACTGACTCACCACGATGTGAACTGGTGCTACAACCTTCATCACCTGAGGGGTAAGACGTACTATATGAAGACAAGGGACGATAGGGTTCGTCTTATCCAGTGTCTTCCTGATTCCAATAAGGGGTTAACCCAAGATTTCCTCATAGTGTCGGGAGAGTGGCACAACGGTTTTCATTGCCCAACAGTAGAGGGGGAAGCCAGGTAGGGTATCCGAAGTAAAAGACAATCTAGGTTTCAGTATTTTCAAGTTTTATAACTGTATATCCGATTTATAGGAATTTCACTTTTCTTTTCGCAGATCCGTACGCTTTTGCACTTCATTTCCACCTGGTTAACAAAGCGGATTTGTAGACCGTTCTTAGGTCGGACCTTTTCCTGAACGAAACTGATAACCAGGTCAGAGCTGCTCATTAAATCCTCGGATGCGACCCAGCTCAAAAATCATTCCCAGTCCCGAAGCACGTAATTAGAGCTCGTGACCCTCGGCTTACGCAGATTACCGTGGTGAATGACGGTTTTGCATTTACTGAGGGGTCTTATATACCAGAAGGCATTCCGCTAGCAGGTCCCTCCTCATCCCAGCAACTAACGGTGGCCGAGGAAGGGCTACCTAAGAAGGCAAGGGAGGTGGTTGAACTGAGTTCCTCTAAGGACGAATATAGCGTGTTCAACCTAGCTGATCAGTCCGAGGATACATCTGGTGATCTGGGAGACCCTCATTTGTCCGAAGCCGATCTCTAGTCCCTAAGAGCTGGTACTCTGACTGAGTTGGGTTTAAAAATACAGCCCCAAACCAATCTTCTTGACCTGCTCGAAGGCGGTTCCAAGAAAGGTGTACCGGAAGAATTGCAGCCCCAGCCCCCAGCACCTCCGCCCCAGATTTTAACTGTGCAAACTAGGTCGTCCTCTACCCCCACAGTATCAGACCCTCAGACCGAGTCTCATGACCCGAAAAGAAAGAGAATTTCCAAGGGTAAGGAGCCAATGGATGAGAGCAAATCTCATTCCCCGCCCGAGGAGGGTAGGTTTCGCAGGCCTCCGAAGCAATTGAAACTCGGTGGTCAACGGAAGGGTAAGAAGGCCACCCAGTAGTCCGAGGCTCAAGCCTGGCTGCTCGCTGCCATGCTCCATGATCAGCCCCTGATGGATAACGTGTCGATGCGGGAATCTCAAGGAGCCGAGGGGGCTCTCGTAGCTGAGGCCCTGGAGAAATCTCTTCTTCTTCCCACTGACATGGCCGAGCTCAGAAATATGAGTGGGTTAGAGGTTGTCCTCGACCTTAAGAAGTATCTAGGCATGGTGGGTCCTTTGGCACCTACTTACTTTATTCGAAGTTTGTCGCTTAGTACCTTCATTTCTCTTTACTGAGTTACTTATTTTTATTAGCAGGCTATCCAGGCCCTTTTCAGGTTAGGCAAGGAGGTCGATGACCATAGCAATGCCTTAGCGCAAGAGCGTAACAAGTTCTTGGAGGCTGCCAATACCCTCAAGAGATCTGAGGCCGACCTAAAAAAGGCGACCGAGAATCTGGAAGAGATGACGAAGGCCAGGGATACTGCTGTCTCCGACCTAGCCATGGTCAGGAAGCAAGCTGAGGATCAAACTAATTGCTTGCAAGACGTTGAGGGTTAACTATAGACTGCCAAAGGGAACATTGCCTATATGAAAGAAAAGTTGACCGTGGCAATCCATGAGAAAGGTGTTGCCGAGTATGCCAGGGACGAGGCTGTGAGAGCCAAAGACGAGGCGGTATTTGCAAAAATAGACGCTGAGCGCTCTGTAGAGCAGGCAGAGGAGGATGCTTTCGCCGATGGGGTAGCTAAGACTGAAGCCACCCTTCGGGCTCAAGTTCCTGCAGTGTGCAGGCATTACTGTTCTCAGACCTGGCATGAAGCCCTCAACTAAGCAGAGGTTGATGTCTCATCTGATCTTAGGAGGGAGGACAGGGTATATTACCCTATTGCCATTCGCGAGGTTGCACCTGCTGCTCCCGAGGAGGGGTCCTCATTACCAGCGGTTGAGAGTCACGATAAGACCGCGGAGGATACATCGTTAATTGACCAACCATCCGAGGAGGTTGAGCCCCAGAGAGCGTTGGGGGAAGTTATAACCGAGGGTCAGGAAATACCACAAGACGTGGCAAGGCCTCCGACCGACCTTTCGAGACCAAGCCCTTAGGCCTTGGCCAAAGCCTTTTGATTTACTTATTGACTTAATTTGCCTACTGAGTTGGGGAGACTAGTATACGACATATGATAAATTTGTTTATTTTCTCTTTTATCTTATTTTGTTTCTTGCCTCAATGGCGTTGTAAGGGAGTTGTATACTTTCCGTTTGAACTGAATACTTAATACTTTGCTTCCAACTAATGATATTTTCTTTTATTTGCTTTACTATTGTATTCTGCTCAATATTCGTATTCTATTCTGGAGTTAGCCTCATGAAACCATCTGTTATCCTTCAAATATAAATCTAAAGACCGTATTATAGCTTGACTTTAAGTAACACTTTGGTTTTTCTCCAGATAGTTATTTTCTCCATGGGTTCGAGTCCGAGGACCATGCAATACCCTAGTTATGCCTAGTACTTCTATTTTTCTATAAGTATCTAGTTTTCCATAGGCTTGGGTCCGAGGACCATGCAATACCTTGGTTATGTCTAGTACTTCTATTTTTCTATAAGTATCTAGTTTTCCATAGGCTTGGGTCCGAGGACCATGCAATATCTTGGTTATGTCTAGTACTTCTATTTTTCTATAAGTATCTAGTTTTCCATAGGCTTGGGTCCGAGGACCATGCAATAACTTGGTTATGTCTAGTACTTCTATTTTTCTATAAGTATTTAGTTTTCCATAGGCTTGGGTCCGAGGACCATGCAATACCTTGGTTCTGTCTACCACTTCTATTTTTCTGTAAGTATCTAGTTTCCCCATAGGTTTGAGTTCGAGGACCATGCAATACCCTGGTTATGTCTAGTACTTTCTATTTTTCTATAAGTATCTAGTTTTCCATTGGCTTGGGTCCGAGGACCATGCAATACCTTGGTTCTGTCTAGTACCCAGGTATAATGGTGTGAATAGTTTTACCATAGGCTTGGGTCCGAGGACCATGCAATACCTTGGTTCTGTCTACCACTTCTATTTTTCTGTAAGTATCTAGTTTCCCCATAGGTTTGAGTCCGAGGACCATGCAATACCTTGGTTCTGTCTAGTACCCAGGTATAATGGTGTGAATAGTTTTACCATAGGCTTGGGTCCGAGGTATGCAATACCTTGGTTCTGTCTACCACTTCTATTTTTCTGTAAGTATCTAGTTTCCCCATAGGTTTGAGTCCGAGGACCATGCAATACCTTGGTTCTGTCTAGTACCCAGGTATAATGGTGTGAATAGTTTTACCATAGGCTTGGGTCGAGGACCATGCAATACCTTGGTTCTGTCTACCACTTCTATTTTTCTGTAAGTATCTAGTTTTCTCATAGGTTTGAGTCCGAGGACCATGTAATACCTTGGTTCTGTCTAGTACCAGGTATAATGGTGTGAATAGTTTTACCATAGGCTTGGGTCCGAGGACCATGCAATACCTTGGTTCTGTCTACCACTTCTATTTTCTGTAAGTAGAGGTTTGTCCTCGGACCGCTTTACTGGAGATGATTCCTCCTTGGGTCAGATTATAATCTTTACACGTGGCGTTGATCTCGCCTCCAGCTCGAGGCCCTATCTTTTTCATTTATGAAGCGCCCATTGTTCGTTCGTGTTCCGCGCTTGACGCTTCGGTGCGCGAAAACCGCCTTCATTAATGTCCTCGTAAATTAACACGAGTCCACGGTCTATGGCCTCCTTGGAAATTGGTAGCTTCATTATTAGCCCAACTGATAATTCTCTTTTCGAACTCTGCATGAATTAATTCTCACCAACCCCCATCCCCTATATAAGGTGAGGAGATGGTTTGTCCACAATCCATGAACTTCCCAGCACAAACAGAAAAGACACCTCCTTCCAGCTTCCCAATCTCTTTTAACAACCCCGCCGGAATTGTGACTGGAGTCTGCAAATATGAGGCGGCTCTGAGCGGGTGTGAGGGCATCCAAGCCAAGAGCCATTATGGCCGCAGCCCCCACTGGGCTTCCGGTGCGGCAGAATCTAGCGTAACCCTGATGGCACCATATAAGGTGGCCCGGAGGGATGTTGTTAGAGTACCTAACGTCTTTCCTCGGAGCGCACCCCCGACGAAGAAGACGTGCGAATTCACCTCATGGGCGGTGCTCGAGTGTTTCCGTCTCCAACGGCCAACACTCGTGAGGATTGGAGAGAATCAAGGGAACATCATGGGGGAAGGTATCCCGGAGCCCCTGCATCTGCTCCTCTCTTTGTTCCAGCTCCGCCTGGCCGAGAAGGGAGTTGTCGATGGCCTGGAAACATGATGGCCCTTCCCCTTCTCTGCCTTTTGTGTCAAGCTCTCCCATTCTCTTTATACCAATAAAGGGACGGCTTGACACTTCCCACCGGCTAGCTTTTTTAGAGCGGCTCCACCTGGGCCTCTGATTGTAGAAATAGCTGGTAGGATTAGCTTGTAAATTTGTTTGTGAAACACACCTACCTGAGCCTCTGATTGTAATCTGTACTCTTTCTATTTATGAAATAATAATATCAAGATTCCTCTTTTCGCTGTCAAATCTTCTATATTTTTTTTTCTCTTTTTTTTTTTGTTTTTTTGTTTTTTTTTTTTTTCAACCTACTGTAAAACGACTACTTAGAACACTCGCCTGGTGCGCCGACCAGCACCCTAATCCTTCCCACAGACGGCGCCAATTGTAGGGACTCAATTTGGATTGACCCTGAGTATGAATGGATTTTCAGCCCAACAAGCCCAAACAATAAATTTATAGAGAATGGGTTAAAGGTTTAGGCACTGGCCGTCGTTCATCAAGCATGAACTCTCTTTGATAAAAGAAATACTTAGAGTTTCTTTACAACTGGGGGGATGCTCCTCGGCCATGGGCCGAGAAGACCTTTTTCTTCCTCTTTCCCCCCCCCCTTTCTTAGCTTTACTTGCTTTTCTTATATAGTCTTCATCTTCCTATCTCCTTATTCCATCTGTTGATCACCCATTTGTCTCTCTTCTGGCCGTCCGTCCCATCAGAGGCCTTATCAGTACTCAAGTGGTTCACTCTGATCAACGTTGCCCTGCTAAGGGGTTATCTCCCCATTAATACGGCCAGGGGGGTTAGGTGAATGCATTAAATGCGAGGGTGACAGCTTACTTTGGGGTTGGTCTTTCTCAAAAATCATCCTCGTCAGGCCGAGGATGAGGAGGTTCTCGGCGTGGATTGGAAAAAGAGGCTTTCCCCAATTTAGCCTTGAATAGTCAGTATTCCTCGGCATGGGCCTTGGGCCTGCTACACGATGGGCCGAGGCTATCAGGCTCACGGGCCCCACAGTAGTATTAAAACTTATTTTTTAACAATTATCTTAAAGACATCTATTAACATAATCCTTTTATAATTTGTTTGGTATAAATTCCTCAAAAAAGAGAAATAAAGAAAAGAAATATGAAACCAAAAGTTCCAAAACAAGAACAAGCAAAGTAGAGGAGTACAATTGTACAAGTTTTTGGAAAAAAGACAAACTTATTTAAATATATAAGTCCAATTTATAAAGAAAATTATATTTTAAATCTTATAATTTAGGGTATAATAAAGTCAATTTGGTGATCTCAAAATTGATAAATAAAACTTGAAATTTAAAGAAGTAACTATCCTTTGTAAATAGAAATGCAAGAAAAATATAGCAAAATAACAAAAAGAACTCGATGAAAAAAAATGCACAATCCTTTTAAATAAATATAAATCTTCCCCTTTCGTAATAATAATAATAATAATAAGTCCCTAACCAGTGCTATGCACAGGAACTTATCTATTTGTGAGGTTGATTAAAATAATTTTATAAAATCTTAAATTGATTAAGAAATTATACCATTACATGATTTGCTCTTGCATAATTTCAATTTGTGTTACAATTTAATGAAAAAGTCATTGCTTGAACATGCAATGGCTTACAAAAAATTTGTCAGACAGTTTTAGATACTGCAAAAAAAAATAACTAAAAAATTCAGATATTAAAACTCTGAAAGACCGAAAAATATTAAAGAATCAGATAATTTACTGCTTAGAAATTATTTAAAAAAAAATGTATATGGTTAAACAATAGAGAAATATAAAAGAAAGATGAGTTACATTCAAAAGAATAATTTCAATTATTGCAAGCTTTTTTATCTTGTAAAAAATGGTTAAAGAGAGATTGATGGTTCATATATGAAAATTACTTTTTTAAAAATACATGAAAAGCCATAATTTAAAAAAAAAAATTTTTTTTTTTTTTTTTTTTTTTCAAAGTAGAGGAGAAGAAAATAACATAAGAAGAGCTCATATCTCTACTCGGCTCTAAAAAGAAAATAATGGGGTTTGCATTACTTTTATAGTGTTCATGATTAATCTCGCAAATTTGGAGATAAATTATCAACGTTTGAGTTTGAGTTTAATTTATACTTATTAGAAAGATAGAGTTTTATTCTTGTTAAGTTTAGACTAAACAAAAATAATTTTATTTAAATAAAATGATAATTTTATTTAAATTATTGTATTAACGTGAAAAATTGTGAGGGCTTTAGAGGCTTCAATTTTATATATATAAATAAATAATATATAGACCTATTTGTGAGGCTGACTAAAATAATTTTATAAAATTTTAAATTGATTAAAAAACTATATCATTGCATGATTTGCTCTTATATGACTTCAATTTGTGTTATAATTTGATGAAGAAGTCATTGCTTGAACGTGTAATGACTTATAAATTTTTTTTCAGACAGTTTCAAATACTGCAAAAATAAAAAATAAAACTACTTAGAAATCATTAAAAAAAAAACAAAATATATATAACTAAATAATAGAGAAATATAAGAGAAAGATGGGTTACATTCAAAAAAATAATTTCAATTACTGTAAGACTTTTTATTTTGTAAAAACAGCTAAAGAGAGTTTAATTTGGTAGTTCATGTACAAAAATTATTTTTAAAAAAAATACATGAAAAATCATAAAATAAATTTTTTTTTTAAACAAAGTAGAAGAGAAGAAAATAACATAAGAAGAGCTCATATCTATTGAGATTTGTTTTGTTTTTATAGTGTTTATGATTAACCTCACAAATTTGGAGATAAATTATCAATGTTTGAGTTTAAGTTGAATTTGTTAGAGTGATAGATTTCTACTCTTGTTAAGTTTGTATTAAAAAATAATAATTTTATTTAAAAAAAATGATAATGATGAATTTGAATTTAAGAAAAAAATAATTTACCGTACAATGGCGTTGATATGGTTTGATTGGCTGTTCCAAATTATTAATGTTTGAGTTTAAGTTAAATCATGATTAACCTCGTAAATTTAGAGATAAATTATTAATGTTTGAGTTTAAGTTAAACTTGTTAAAGAGATATAGTTTCACTCATTGTTAAATTTGAATTAAACAAAAATAATTTTGTTTTAAAAAAATGATAATAATGAATTTGAGTTTAAGTTGAACTTGTTAAAGAGATAGAGTTTCACTCCTTAAATTTAGACTAAACAAAAATAAAATGATAATTTTATTTAAATATTTTACTGACATGAAAAATTATAGGAGTTTGGCTCATAAACAGTGACATTTAGCTTTTGCCTACTCACTTTTTTAAATACACTTCCAACAAATTCTCTATCCTATTCTCTATCTCATTTAAATATTATTTTTTCATTCATTATTTATTCTTTTTTTAACAATTACACATCTTTCAACATTTTTTTATACAACACATCATTATTATAATAGAAAATATATATTTGAAGAATGAACAGTAGCCCATCAAACTTGATGGGCTACTGTTCATTAGCAAAAAAAAAAAAAAAACCGTTTGCCGAAGTTGTTGGAGCATCTACAGTACACCATATTCTCCAAATTTTGCCTATTAGACCCGGATGCCCAAGCCACTGGAGATGCTCTTAAAGAGATAGAGTTTCACTCCTTAAATTTAGACTAAACAAAAATAAAATGATAATTTTATTTAAATATTTTGCTGACATGAAAAATTATAGGAGTTTCAAAGATTTTTGTTATATATATATATATATATATATGGATAATAAATTAAAAAAATAAAAGATCGGAGGTCAATTACTAATATTATAGCACAACACAATATTTAAAAAATAAAAAATTAAATTAAAAACACTATTTTCAAAACCCAATAATTATCTTTTTTTTTTTTTGGGCTAAAACCCATGCGAAAAACCTTTGCGAATTGACCGTAGAAGGAGCGGAGGAGTCCAATACATAAGTGATAAGTGGAATATGTGAATTGTGAAGCATGAGCCGCCCGCAAAAAAAAAAAAAAAGAAAAAAAAAAGAAAAAAAAAGTTTTAATGAGAAAATTGTGTTGCGGCAAAAGAAGATAATAGCAGATCCGATCATAGAGTACTTTATAAACACAAGCACGTGAGAATGAACAAAGTGAGACTTTGTGTTTAGAAAACAAACAAAAGGAAGCGTTATTATAAGTATGGCAGTTTCATTGGACCAAAGCAATTGGATTTTCTGGATTTCATTGGACTCCTCTCCTCCAAATTGATTTAGCCACTTCGTATATGCTTACTGTTTTGTTAAATTTCATGTCTGTAAGATAATTGAATACAAGCTAATTACTTTTTGGTGTCTTTGTTCTACTACTTTGTTTTGTTTTATTCTATGAAGTATCTAAATGAAAGTTTGAATTTTTATAAACTTTCAAATTTATTAATCTATACAGGTAGCTAGGGATCCAAGATGATGTAATATTTTCTCCTTAAAACTTCTTTTTCTTCAAGATTTTTTTTTGAGGGCGGCTCATGCTTCACAATTTACATATTCCGCTTATGTATTGGACTCCTCTCCTTCTACGGTCAATGCATCAAGGTTAGGGTTTTTGATTTCTTCAATAAAAATTATAGATTTGTTGCTTTTTCTTATAAGTTTGTCAATTGTTAGTTTTGTTTATTTAATTGCTGGGCCTGAATCTTTTAATTAAACCTTCAATTTTTTTTTTTTTTCCTTTTAAAAGTTTTAATATTTTGAATTTTTACATTTAAAAGGTAACTCATATTTCTCTGATATTTCTATGTTGTGTAGACATATTTTTTTGTTGATTCTTCGATTTTTTTTTTCTTTTTGCTTTTAAGAACTTTTAACATTTTTTATTCAGTTCAACCCCTATAGATATTGATTTTTTTTAAAGGCTAACCCATCATTTTATTATATTTCTTCATTGTGTACTCACATAATTTTTGTTTTGTTTTTTTATTCAGTTCAACCCTTATATACATTGATTTTTTTTTTTAAAGGCTAACCCATCATTTTATTATATTTCTCCATTGTGTAGTCACATAATTTTTGTTTTGTTTCAATAAATTCTTGGCTCAAAATCTTCAAATTGTTTGATTTTCATTCCTTTCTCTTTGGTTTAAACGCAGAGTGCCAGAGTATCCCTCTTCTCTCAATCTCGCTCTCTGTTCATAGCCTTTGCTAGCTCAAGTCTTGACCTCTAAAGCTTGGTACGTTTTTGTAATCCTATTTGGTTCTGGAGAACATGTTGATTTCATATGATTTTGTTTGTCTCTTTTCATATTCAAGTCAAGCTATTTTATAGATTATGAAAATTACAAAAAAGATTGCTTACAGTTTTGGGTCTTACAGAATTACTAATTTTTTGCTCCAATTTTGTTTTAGGCCCTTTTGTTCTGTTATGGTTTTGCAGCAATTTAATTTTGATTTTTTGTTTGCTCTATAATGAATATGTGTTGTTCATTTTGTTATGCATGTTTAATTTTTGGTTTTTTGGGTTGGTTCTGTTATGGTTTTATGGTGAGATTTAAGTTTTGTTGTAATTGGTTTTGTTATGGTTTGCTGTGTTGTTGAATCCATAAATCAGACTTTGGTTCTCTGTCATTTGATTTGTAAATGTTAGGTTTGTTTAGAAAATCTGCAATCAACATTCAACAAAAGGGAACAGAACTTGCCACATCATTATTATTATTTTTTTTAAATAAAACTATATCTATATCTATATTTATATTTGAGGAGAAATTATATACGGCACAATTTTTCGTTTGCTAAATGGTGGATGGTAATAGTGGCAGAAGCCAAAAGATGTCTATCCCGGTTACAACTTGAAATGAGAAAAAAAAAATAATAAACTTAAGCTTATCAGTTATCACGTTTAAACTTATGCTTATCCCTTCAAAGTATTTGCAATGTAAAAATTTGCTTTCAATGTTACCCCACCTTTTTTTTTTGGATCATCTTATTCTTATCCCACCTATTATCAAAATAAATTTAACAAAATAACTTTAAATTTTTATAACAACCCAATCTATCCAATTTTAAAGAATACTATATTAGATAAGTTTAACCCGAACACAAAGTTTGGATTAATACATAACTCTATCTTTTCTTATCTAATAAAGAAATTTAAATCAACTAATAAAGATTTTTTTTTTTACTGAAATGATAGAACTAATAAAGAAATTTAAACTAATTACGTTCTACTAATAACTGCTAAAAAAAAATCCAATATAAAACTATTATTGTTATAAATTATTCAGTTTACATATTAATAACTTAATAATACTTAGGGCACGTTTGGTAGATTGTAATAGACACTGTAATGTAATAGATATTCTTATGGCATAACTATTTGATTGTTTGGTTATATTTTTATTACAATGAATAGTTATTCCTTATGAATAACTATTCTTCAAAATGAGAAATAACTATTCCTTATCAAAAGTACTAAATATATATTCCTTCACCTTATGTAATAACTTTTTTTTAAAAAATTTTCTAAAAGGCCACTAGTTGCCACATCTTCAAAAGGAAAAAAAAAAAAAAAAATTCCTTCTTGTTAATTATTGGCTCTATTTTGAACACCCTAAGATAAGTGTATTTTAGGAAATTTGACTTAAAAATGATGCATATTCAGAATTATATTTTTAAATGGTCACCAAACTAATGAATAGTAATACTTATTACATTTCAACTTAATGTATTCCTTGTAATACTTATTCTTATTCTCATGTAATAATCATTACAGTGTACCAAAAGTGCCCTTATTTTATAGGTCTTACTCTCATCTTTATTAGATAATAAAGATTGTGCCCAAATCTGTGTATGAAGCTATGAGTTATGAGCTATTAGAATGTTGGTAATAATGTTTTCTTTACCATAAAGCAACCAAGGTGTGGCCTTTATGTGTTATGTGGAATATCCTACATTTGTAATCAAAGAACATTTTTTTTTTTTTTTAACTATTTGTAATAGTTATTTAACTGATTATCCAGTGCATCGCATGGGTTAGTAACTAGTATTAAACAAAACTGAAAGTTTCATTATCAAATTTCAAGCATACCCAGATAAGGATTTGCAGAAACATGAATCAAATTGAAGCTGAGTCACTCTTTCTTTGCATCTTCGACCTGTTAAGTTGACAAAGATCACACATTTTTTTTCTTACCAAAACTTTACAAATAGCTCCTTCTCTGCTTGAAACATCAAAAAGCAGAGGCCATGTAATGATGTAAAAGCACGACTTTTGCGAAAATCAATTACATTTTATTGTACTATCAAATAGAGAAGATTTATAATGTTTATTTTAATTTAATATATCAATGAACTGCGTTGACTATATGTCAGAGTAAGTTCCGTGCATTTTGTGAAATAATATCATACATTGCAAACTCGAGTATCAATAAAAATTAAAACTTAACTTCCATGTTCAATTTTGAACATTTTTAAATAACTCGAGCTTAGTAAACTCGAGTATTGTGTTGTATGAAACTTGAGTTTACCAAGCTTGAGTTCTGTGTGGCATTTTTTCAATTAAAAAAAAAAAAAAAAAAAACCATGTCAGCACAAATTTTTTATGAAACTTGAGTGTTTAAAACTCGATTTACACAGCAAACTCAAGTTTCATGAACTTAAGTTTCAAAAAAGTGGCATATTGCTATTTATTTTGTAAATAGTGGTATGTTGCTAATAATTTCCGCAAAAAGTGGTAAATGGCCGATTTCACCTACAAAAGAACATAACTTTATAATTGGGTAAACTACATAGAAGTTATAACAATAGTAATAATAATGCACTTAGCATTAAAGTTGTTTTTCACATTCAATTTGTCAAATAACAATAAACAATAAATTAGTATATAAAATATTCACCTAACTAAGACATGTGCCGCTTTATAATTGGTAGGCGAATCCCATGGGGGAACAATAACCCTAAAGAGATAAATGATAACAATGGTTTCGAAGAGTAAACAATAAAAATGCACCAATGTACAATAAACAATATTTTGGCCGAAAACCAACTCTTAGCCTGTGTTGGCAAGGATTACATAAAAAGGTTCATTATTTAGAAAAGCTTCTTTCCAATTATACATATATAATATAATATTTAGAGAGGAATCATTTTTTGAAGTCCACTTAATTGAAATCAACATATAATTTCCGTCTTGAAGGCCCTAAATAGTATAAACTAGAACCTAATACAGGATTAGATGTATGGCTCAGTGAAAATTAACACATCAATATCTATGTATATATTATATATATATATAAAAAAAAAAAAAAACCCAACTATGAGAATAAATTACCTTCCCTCTAAGCCCCAATCCTAGCCCAAATTTAACTCAGGCTTAATAAGATGGCAAAATCCAGCAACTGCCTTACAATATATTACATAAATCTTCACCCTCAAAAATATTATTTTGGGCCCCACTTTACCAAAAAAAAAAAAAAAAACATAAAATATTTTGCAAAATTAAAAAAATAAAATAAAGACCCACAATTCGTTATAAAACCTTGCCAATATAGATCAACCCAAACGGATTGAGCATACACAAGATAGCATTGTTAAAGTGAACTTCAACGCTGCCCTCTTCAAACACACTAATTCTGCTAGAATTGGTGTCATCGTGCGTGACTGGCGTGGCATTGCCCTTGGTGCTCTGTCAACGCCTACTCTGCTATCTTCATCAGTTGCTAACATGGAAGCTCTTGCCTGCCTTAGAGCGGTCCAATTTGTAGCTGAACTTGATCTTCACGGTGAAATCGGCCATTTACCACTTTTCGCAAAAATTATTAGCGACATATCACTGTTTGCAAAATAAGTAGCAATATACCACTTTTTTGAAACTCGAGTTTGTTGTGTAAATCGAGTTTTAAATACTCAAGTTTCATAAAAAAAACTTGTGCTAACGTGGTAAATGCTCTTTTTTGTACTTCTATGGTACTCGAGCTTACCAAGCTCGAGTTCCTTGTATGGAACTTGAGTTTAACAAGCTCGAGTTCCTTATTCTTTTTTTTTTTTTTTTTCGATAATCAACAAATAAACATAAACATAAAATAAGTAATTTTTTTCATTTGAACGTACAAACATATGCAGTGAACAGAGAATAATTTATGTAAAAAAAAAAAAAATAGTGAACAATTTTTTAAATAATGCTGAACATAAATAATTTTATGTAGAATGCTAGAAACAATTTATGTAGAGAACAGTGAATAATTTTTATGAGAAACAAATTTAAAAAATTGTTCATTGCATATGTTTGTGCATTCAAATGAAAAAAAAAAAAAAAAAAATTGCTTATTTTTATGTTTATGTTTATTTGTTGATTATCGAAAAAAAAAAAAAAAAAAAGGAATAAGGAACTCAAGCTTGTCAAACTCAGTTCCATACAAGGTACTCGAGCTTGGTAAGCTCGAGTACCATAGAAGTACAAAATAGAGCATTTACCATGTTAGCACAAGTTTTTATTTATTTATTTATTTATTTGTTTATGGAACTCAAGTATTTACAACTCGATTTACACAGCAAACTCGAGTTTCAAAAAAGTGGTATATTGCTATTTATTTTGCAAACAGTGATATGTTGCTAATAATTTCTGTGAAAAGTGGTAAATGGCCAATTTGGCATGATCTTCACTGCGTGATATTTGAAGGTGATTCGGCTGCAATCATTTCTGCGGTTTCCCAGGGGATTTCACTACTATCTTCCTTTGGAAATATTTTAGATGATGTTCAATGTTTAATTCCTAGTTTTTCTTCAGTTAGATTTAGTCATGTTAACCGCTCTGGTAATTTAGTAGCGGATGCTCTTGCTAAAAAAGCTTCGTCCAATGTTGGCTGTCAAGTTTGGATGGATGCCTTGCCTTTGGACATTGTTGCTTTGGTTGACTTTGATGTCCACTAAGTATTGTTTTTGCTGTTTCAATAAAGTCCTAGGCTTGAGGTTTGGTTTCTCAAAAAAAAAAAAAAAAAAAAAAAAATATGTTGACTCGCACATACACGATAAAAGCAAAACTCTTATTAAGAATTAAGCTACACACACTCTAGAGGATCACAACAAGTAAACACATTACAAAACAAGAAGTAGAGATACCAATCAAACAATTTTCTTTGGGGTGGGGCAGTGAATAAGATTCAATTTTGTTCAACACAATGAAAAAAAAAGAAAAAAAAAAAAAAAAAAAAAAAAAAGAAAAAAGAGACTCACTTAACCAAAAAAAAAAAGGTTAGGATTAAGAAAAAAAAGCACTCAAAATCTTAGAAATTACCACCTTAAAATCCTAAACTTAACTTCACTTTAGGATTAAAAAAAAAAAAAAAAAAAAAAAAAAACAAAGACTAACATAAAAATAAATAAATAAGAATGCAAGCAATCTAATTCAACTTTCTTCTTTTATTAATGAATTTTATGTTGAATTTGTTTATATTTTTATTATTAATAAAATTGCAATTCAACATATGTGGATATTTGTTTATATTGTTATTAATGAATTTTATCTTTTATGTCGAATTTTTTATTTGCTTTCCTATGTGCTTGAGATTTTCTTTCTATCTTATTCGTTTATTATGTTTAGAATTGATTTTCTTTTGAGTATTTGGGTTAATCTCCATATTTATATTGACATTGTTATATTTGGTTTTTGGGTTGAAATTTCTACTATAATTATTTTTTTTTATATTGTATATGGCAGATAAAGCATTTTGGAGAAAAACCAAAGCTGCAACCTATGTCTTCTAGCCTAAGGAGCGATAAATTTTTATTTGGTATGTTATATATAAATTTGTTGAATTTGGTTTGGTTTTAAAGTAGAGTTTGGGGATTCTATAAATTTTGAAGTTTTAAGACTTGGGGTTTTTGGTATTTGCATCTTAGCAGGTTGATTTTAATTCTTCACCTTAAATGCTTTTTATTTAGGTTCATGTGATTTTTTTTTTTTGTTTTCTTATTAAAAGCTATGATTTTTGGTTGATTAATTATTTGTTTGGATAATTTCAATTAATTATTTGTTTGGATTCAACATAAAAGATAATGGAATTAGGTATTATAATTTTGATATTGTTCCATGTTTTGAATTGTCTATATTGTTATTATTACGTGAAAGTCATATTACTACTCAAATTTGAAACTTGGTGTGTCTTCCTTATATCATGGTCTTTGTTTATACATTTGCAACTTATATTAGTTTTGAGTGTGTGTGTATATATAACTACTGGGAGTTTTACTTTATTAATTTAAAAATTGTAAATTACTTTGTAAGTTTCATTAACTATTCATTTGCAACTCAATAACATTCAATATTAGACAACACTTCTAAACTATGGAAAAATATAGAAGTTAAATATTTTTTCATTTTTTTCAGAGTCAATAGTTTTTCTATGCATTGCATGGGTTAGCGACTAGTTTATAAATTATAACTAAGGAAGAGATATATCTTCATTATGTAATTTGTTTTCTCCAAAAACTATTGCATTAGTCTTTGCAATTTTCTTTTATGAGTCATTGCGGAAAGTAAAGTAGTTTGACACATGATTGTGGAAGGAATTTTTTGGGAAAAATGCCCATACACCCCCTAAACTTTTAACTATTGACCAAAAGACCCCTTTAACTTTTTTATTGGCCAATTTACTCCTTAAACTATTCACAACTACCAAATCAATACTTCAGTTAGTCACACATTAAAACACTAACAGAATAAGTACTTGTGACTCACGTGACTTTTAAATACAAACTTAAAATAACCCAAACATCCAAAACCCAGCGGAAAGAAAAGAAGAGAACCAAGTCTGACAAAGAGAGAGAATCCACACCATTCAGAGCCACTGCCGAGCTTCTCCTCGCCGTCTCGCTGCCCTTGTCTTGGCGGCACCTTGGTGGTTTCGCCGCACTGTTCAATCTGGGTATGTCTTCTTCTTCTTCTTCTTCTTCTTTTTTTTTTTTTTCTTCTTCTTCTTCTTCTTCTTACATATTGCTATTTAAATCTTCTAAGAGCTTTTATTTTTTTTAATCTCCATGTGCGAATTTTTATAGTAAAAATTCTTGTTTTGGTTTAATTTTTGGGTTGGCTCTCTGTGAAATTCTTGATTTTTTACTATCTCCATGTGCCTTTCACCAACTGTTGCATTTGAGTATGCCATAGAGCTGTTTGATTAAATGCCTGAGAGAGATATGGCTACTGCTAAGGGGGTTTGGTTGCTTGGTTATCCAATTTTCCAAATATGCTGGCCTTCCAAGTTTCCCTTACAACCCATTTGCTACAAAAACATATCAAACACAATAATTGGTTCTGTAATGATCCAGAAGCCAATAACTAAATCTTCAATTAGAGAAATTTCATTAATTTTGTCACTTGCAATATGCCCTGGATCCATCCAAGAAATAATGCAGGCTACATAAGGATTGTCATCATGAACATCCAAAATCTTGTTTATGAATCCCTTGGTATTTTTTAAGTGTGTTCCAATTGTGGTCCAAACCTGCATGATCTAATTACACTTATAGAATTAGTGTAGCACTTTTCTTTTTTATTATGAGAAGATAATGTAGTTTTTCCATATGTTTAGGCAAGTTCACTTTGTAAGTGAGCCTTACTGTCTTAATGTCTTAATAACCATCTTATGCAATATTTGCAACGACCAAGTAGTTGATACTGAAGATTTTACTTGTTTGATCCAAATAAGTTTTTTTTTTTTTTTAATGATAATCAAATAGTTGGGATAGAGGGAATTTGATTGTCAAATGTCTTTGTAAACTCAACTGATTTAAGGTTTCTAAATACTACTGAATATGGATCCATTAAAAAGAATATTATTAATTTTTACATTTTTCTATTGTTGCTGGGTGCGGCTTTTTTTTTTTTTTTTTTTGACTGAAAATACTGGGTGCAGCTAAGTAATATTAATATAAATTATAAACTTTCTAAAATTTTCAAGATATATATAACAAATTCAATAACTAATTTTATATTTAAATGTGTCATTATTTCTTAAAAAAAATGTGGACAATATTATCATGAGCTTTGTAACTTAATTGGTTGGCCACCCAAAAGTTGTGACTATTATTACTTGGAGCCTTGTAGCTTAATTAGTTGACACCTCTAGTATTTACTTGACAATTCAATTCATCTCATCTCGTTGTAACTTTCAAATTATTCAAAAGAAAAATATTTGGATGTTTTTTTTTTTTTTTGCTTTTTTAAATGTGTTACATTCGTGCATCAATTGTGGATATTTACTTAAAATAATAGAGGTAAATGAGTGTAAGATAATATATATATATATATATATATGTTTAGTATTGAGGTAAACCTATAGGGAAAGTGGCCAGTGACACACCTCTTATTTATAACCTTTTAATGAATTATGCTTAGTATGTTGCCAATATAATGGTGCTAGACATTTGTCCCATGTGTGATAATAGCTTATCAATTTGATGATTCTGCTAACCTAATTGGAATCAAGCACCTCATTACTGACTTAAAACAGAGCAAGGCTTTTTGGATTCTCTAGTTTAGTGTTAAAGTAATGGCTTTTGGTTATTTTTATTTTTATTTTTTATTAAATCTTAGGACTCCATGAGGTTTAGCTTCCCCACCTTAAGGGTCTTGGTGTAATGACTCCAGTCATATGGTCTACTGACTAAGCCACCATACAAAAGAAAGAAAGAAAAAGGAGCACAACAAAGCAAGTAAAGAAGATAAAGCAAATTGAGTTGGTATTTGTTGCAGATTATTATCCCATCTTAGAACAATTCCCCACTCCATTTACTTTTTCCAAAGTTTATTTGTTTGATTAGCAGCAACTATGCATATTGTAATATTTTGAATTATGTGAATTGAATTAGCAGCAATCATGCACATGTGCATGTGCAAATTGTTATATTTTTTTCCCACTATTCTCTATATTGTTTTTTTTTTTTGGGTTAAATTTTGTTTTCTCCAGCTCTTCTATTAATGTTATTGTTAATTTTGTATTGTAGCCATGCATAAATGTCCACCGTCGCTCCCTAGAAATTCACCTTCTATGCCAAATGTACAAGCCCCTCAATCCCAATATGATTCTATTAAGGCTGATGGCCAATATGAAATTGTTAATGTTCCAATTGATGTGGAGGATGATGAAGATTACAATTTGAGTGATTTTTCTGAATCTGATGATGATATAAATGAAGATTTTGATATGGAGGATGATGGAATCAATAGAGCAATTGGGGGCAAGCAGCTTGAGGGAGTTTGGAATGGTGAAGGAGACTCAGATCATGGGGATAGTGATGAGTTAAGGAGTGCAGAAGGGTCATCTGATGATGAAGGGAATTCAAGGCCTAGGTTCCCTGAGTTTAACTAGCGCATTGGCATGGAGAATGTACAGCTACTGAAGGATCAAAAATTTGCATCGCATGTAGTCTTCAAGGAGGCACTAAAGGAGTGGTGTATTAAAGAAAACCATGATTTTGAGTATAAGCACAATGATAAGTGGAGAGTGACAGCTATATGTAAAAAAAAAAAAATGTGGTTGGAAGATTCATGCATCCCAAACACAAATGGGAGATGCCTTTCAAATCAAAAGTTTTAAGAGCATACATACAAGTGGCAAGGATCATAAGAATAGTAAGATTTCTTCAAGGTGGCTAGCCAATAAATATTTGTCATTCTTTAGAGATGATCATACTTGGACAGCAAATGCATTGAAGGGTGTAGTGTTTTGGGACCATGAAGTTGATGTGACTTTGGACCAATGTTAGAAGGCTAAGAGAATGGCCTTCAAGGTGATACATGGTGCTAAGGAGAAGCAATATGAGAGACTTTGGGACTATGCAGCTTCTATTAGGATGTGGAAAGTGGGTAGCACCGTGAAGATACAAACTGCGAATGATATGTTTAAGAGAATGTATGTTTGTCTTGATGCTTACAAAAGGGGATTCTTAGCAGGTTGTAGGCCACTTATTAGGATAGATGGTTGTCATTTGAAGGGGACAACAGGGGGACAGTTGCTAGTTGCTGTTGGGAAGGATGGGAATGATAATATCTTCCTAATTGCTCATGTTATCGTTGAAATTGAGAAAAAAAGCTCTTGCACCTGGTTTCTACAATGTCTGTTGTATGACATTGGACATGTGGATGAGAATGGATGGGTCTTTATCTCAGACCGATAGAAGGCAAGAAACAATTAATGTGCATGTGAATTATTTATTTATTTAAAAAAAATATCATCATCTATAACCTGAATATGAATTACTAATGTATATTTGTGTATTTTTTATGGCAATGATTAGAAGAGACCTTTAAGGATTTGATGCCTAATGTAGAGCACATATTTTGTGTTAGGCATTTACATGCAAATTTCAAGAAGAATTTTCCTGGGAAGGTACTTAAAGATGCAATGTGGAGTGTTGCTAGGGTAGCAACAAAGAATTCTTTTGACTTCCATATGGATGAGTTGAAGAAGCTAGATGTGAAGGCATATGAGTGGCTTGTGAAGTTAGATGTGAGAACATGGAGCAAACATGCTTTTAATCCAAGAAGCAAGAGTGACACTCTAGTAAACAATATAGCAGAGTCTTTCAATGCTTGGATTTTGGAGGCTAGGGATAAACCAGTGTTGACAATGATGGAGATCATAAGACTGATGTTGGTGCAAAGGTTGCAAACCAAAAGAGATCATATGAGAAGGTATGAAGGGAGGGTTTGTCCAAGAATCTATAAGAAGCTTGAGCGGATAAAAAGCGAGGTTGGACATTGCATTTCTTGTTGGAATGGAGAGTCCAAATATGAGGTGGAGTATATTTATGGTGGAAGATATGTGGTGGACTTGAATGAGAGGACTTGTGGTTGTGGGAGATGGGGATTGAGTGGAATCCCATGTTTTCATGCTGTTACTGCAATAATTGAGCATGGAGAGCAACTTGAGACTTATGTAGACATTACTTACACTAAGGAGACATTCCTAAGTTGTTACCAATGGATGGTAAGCCCACTTCCAAGCCATGAACAGTGGCCAAAAACACCCTATGACCCAATCAAGCCCCCAAAATTTACAAAGAAAGTAGGCAAGCGTAAGAAGGTAAGAAAGAGGGAGGCAGGAGAACCTATTAATGCATTTAGGGTGAGCAAGAAAGGAATTTCCATGAAATGTGGGAATTGTTTCCAATGGGGCCATAATCAAAGAACTTGTAAAGCTCCTGATAACCCCAACAAGAAGGCTTATAAAAAGAAAAAGAAAGGGCAATCATGACAATCATCTACGTCTGGAGCTAAAGGGAGTAAAAAATTATCGGTAAATTTCAAGTACTACTTTGTTGAACTTTTCCAGCCTTTTTGGCTTTTTACAGGGTACTTAGCAATCAAATATAGGTAATCAACAATCAAGTCAAAGTCGTACAAAGGACAACACTAGTGGAAGCAAGAAGAATAAGGAAAAGGCTAAGGCCTAGTGACAGCAAGAAGATAAATAATTTTTTAGTTCAATATTTTGTTTAGTGATACATGGCCTTTTAAAAATACTGATGGAATTGGTATACTTTTGTTTTTCAATATTGCTAGAAAAGTGTAATTGTTGATTCATTAAGTGTTATTTTTTGGCAAACAATATTCTATTTGTAAACACTCATTTGATATATCAATTCATGGCATATTGAGATCCTTTTAAGAATATTGATTGAGATCCTTAGAGTTATTGCATAAGAATACTGATTGATTTCCATTGAACTTTATTTGATTGTAAGAAGCTAAGAGTAAAGCTTTACAGTATATACATTTTTATTTTTCTATCTGATATTTTATGATGGATGAAGATTGAGATGCCTTTGCAATTAAGATGATACTATTAAGATTAAGGGGTGTTCCACCCTCAAATGACATGGTATTGATTCTATTGAATATCAATAACAATATCAACATGTTTAATCGTGCGTGAAGAGAAGATTAAAAGGGCGTTTGTGGGCTTGAAGAGGGAGCAAAGGTTGCAATATACATTTTTGTAATAGCATCAATACTGAATAGTGTTTAACGTAAATGATGCAGAACAATATTTGATCACACTAGTTATTTATATTTATATGAACTATAAAATCTAAGGATATTTGGCTCCAAAAATTTCCAAAAGCTCTTTTTTTAAAGGAAAATACAAATCTGAGCATGACAACATATAATTACTAAACTTGAGAAAATATACTGCCATTAATTTCATAAGTTGAACATTACATAGTTGTGAACATTTTTATATTACATTACATCTAATTTTCACATATAGATACATTACATTACAAATCCTTTTTTTTAGTACACCTACATATTTAGTCACCGCAAATAAAGATGACTTTCAACGTTAACACTTTGGACCCCATACAAAAGGCTATCACAATCCCACTATTGATTTAAGAAACCACTAATAATCACCAAAGCCACTTAGGGATTCTCTTATGCATTGCAGCTTCATTCTTCAGCCTTCCATTAGTGTCCAATAGTCTAGTAATTACACTTTTTTCTTGTTGGTGCGAATTCAATGTCATGCCTCTCAAAGTAGTTACATACATTACATTCTTCAGTCTTCAATCTGATCACCTGAGACAGCTGCGTTCCCTGCAACAAACAGTTTTTAAAATCATAAGAACCCTAGGTTACATAAACCAATAATTTTTTCTATTACATTCTACTACAATTATTGTAACACCCAAACTTAATTACCTATTAAATTTTATGGGTTTATATGCATGTTATGATCTTAATTACTTTTAAGTGCATGAAGCTTTGATTTTTTTAAAAATATTATAAATAATTGAAATGGCTAATTGTATTGTGTATATATATATATATATATACTCAGTATGATGCATAGATGGTGTTTTAATTAGGCATATGATGCATGAAATGTGATTGTGGAATTTTCACCCCTGCAACCAATGAGAATTCAACACAAGTAATGCTAAGGGAGCATGCATGTTGACAAATCAAAAGGCCAAGACTTGGCCGGCCATGCAATCATCAAGAGCCACCTCACTTTTTCCTTGACTTTTCTCAAGCAATTAGAACAACCAAGAAGCAATTCCCACGGGTACACAGACAAATCAGAAAATTCATCACACTCTGCCCACTTTTCACTTAAGGAAAGAGCTAGGAAGCTCTCTTAAGCCTTTCTCTCAAGCACACATACCCTCCAACCCCAAAAGTCGACTTTTATCTTCTTTGGCTACCCAAAAGTCTTCTCCCTTATCTCTTCTTTTGCTGAGACAGAAAGTTCAGCCCTCTTTCTCTACTCATTCTTCTTTATTCTTGTTTCTTTCTTCTTCTCCTAGCACACGGCAACACCATCTCACCAATAGGTCTCTCTTTCTCACCAAAAATCATAGCTATCTCTCTCTAAGAAGGAATCAAACTCTTACAAAAGTTTAGCTTCAGTTGTATGTAAGTATATATGTTTATTTTCTGTTTGGGGTATTTTGATGGTGTGATGATTTGCTTGAGTTTCAGTTCTGTATCCTCTGTTCTGATATTAGAAGCGAAACTTGTGATTCTGTTTTAGTAAGTTGAAAGAGTGATGGTTTTCTGGTCTATTGGATGCTTATTAGGGTTTTTAATATGTATTGTATAGGTATAAAAATACCCAAATGAAATTAAGGTCAATTGCTATTTATTGATGATTTTAGAAAGAATGTGCACTGAAGCTGTCACTGTGACAGATTTGATGTTTACCAAAAGAAAATTTTGTATTAAATCATATTTTGTGAATTAGGATGCTAGGAGTAGTTTTTATGAATTCTAAGACACATATGGTTGTTATGGAAGTGGTCTCACTGCTTTTGGATAGATATAAAAATAATGGTTTAATTTCTAAGTTGCATGAGTTTCTGCCAGGACAGATTTGAACATGTTGTATTGTATGATTTTTAATAAATCATGATTTTATGCCTTGAATCCGAAATTTTTATGGTATATACTGGACATACAGGGGAGTAGTCCTGAAAAATTTCATAACATTTGGAATTGTGTGAACAGCCCATTCGTATTTTACAAATGGGGCTTTTGCTGCTGTTATAAGCAGTAAACATGGTAGGATAACTCTAACTTTGTGGATTTAATTTTGAAACTAGGATGAATGTTTTGAGCTATAATTTAATATGCTCATCCTTTGGTATGTTTGTATCATATATAAATTTTATGCCTTGGTTTCTCTATGGTTTGGATGCATAATGTGTTTGATGATTGTATCATATGCTTTGGGGAACTTTATGTGATGGGAATTAAGATTTTCTTGAGTTTGAGAAGATTTAGAAACAAATCTGAATTAAGACTCAGCTGAAAGATTTAGAGACAAATCTCCCCAAAAACCCAAATTATAGGCACGGAAAATCTTATCTACTTTTCTATTTAAGAGAAACTGCAAAACGCAAGTACTGGGGGAGGGATCTTGAGGACAAACTTTTGCTTATGCAAAGCCCCAAAGAGATCACCAAAAAAAAAAAAACTAAGTGAAGTTCAAGGACAATATCATTTGGTTGTTATAACTTTTCCACCCTCAAGAATGGAGCCAATATCATCAAGCACAAAGCCCTAATGATAAAAATGGTTGGGATATTAATACCGAGTTACTTCAGGAATCCTTCAATATGAAAGCAATAATCATACTCATTGTGACAAAAACGTTATTCCCAACAAATCAGATGTGTGAATCTGGTTCCAAAATTTGCCAAATATTTAATAAAAATCTCATAATTTCAATACTTTCATCATCTGAAAAACAGACAAGACATAGTGACATAGTCATACTAGCCTTTTGTTATCAAAGAGCAAGATCCTGGCACCAGGACTTTAAACCTGGCATATACTCTCCATCATAAACCATATGATACAACCCAACACAATAAGATTTAATCCACAAATACTATTCTAAATAGGTCTTAGTCAAGATAGAGAAGTGAAATACTGAAAAAATATCATAAATGATCAAGGGTCTCTCAGGCAACAAATAAATAAGGGAAACGCATGAATGATCCCAGATATTTTACCCTAGTTAATTATTTGCAATTTGTATCTTCATTGATGCGTGCAGCCAATTTCAGACTTCATTGTTTAAACCATCAGAGCAATAGCTATATGTCTCTCAGGCATCTAATCAAACACCCAGTGAATGACACATGGAGATATTAAAAAAAAAAAAAAAAAAAAAAAATTTTACAAAGACCCAACCCAAAAATTAAAACAAACAAATAATTCTTACTACAGAAATTCTCACATGGAGATAGAAAACAAGTTCTTTGTGGATTTAAATAGCAATACGTAAGAGGGGAAAAACAAACATACCAGGTGGTACAACACCAAACCAAGCTCACAGAGATCCAACCCAAAATTTAAACCAAACCAATAATTTCTATTATAGAAATTTGTACATGGAGATTAAAAAAAAAAAAAAAAAAAGACATACCAAGATAGAACGGTGCGGCATAACCACCAAGGCACCTCCGGGACAAGGGCGGCGAGACGGCAAGGGAAAGCTCATAGTGGCTCTGAACTGACCGCTTGAGCTCTTTCACCATCAAACTTGTTTCTCTTCCTTCCTCTTTCCGCTGCTGGGTTTTGGACTTTTGTGTGATTAAGTTTGGTTTTAAGAGTCATGTGAGTCCCACGTGTTTATTCTGTTAGTGTTTTAACGTGGGATTAACTGAAGTATTGATTTGGCAGCTTTGAATAGTTTAAGGAGTAAATTGGCCAATATAAAAGTTGAGAGGGTCTTTTGGCCACTAGTTGAAAGTTTAGGGAGTGTATGAGCATTTTTCCTTAAATATACTATAAAGTAACCAGCTTTTTTTATTGTATCATTTAACCCTTTTTCTTTTCTTTTTTTGGGTCTTTTATGGAAAAAATTATCCAAGTAGGAATCATTTGGGACAACTTATTTTCATTTGTTTTTTTCTTCAAAAATTAAGTTGAATAAAATTACAACCACGACATAAATATGGTTTTAAATTGCTATAGTAAACTCTCTTTTTTAAATAAAAAAAATAAATAAAAAAAAAAAAATAAAAAACTGACCATGAAAATAAGTTAGATTTTGTATATCAAATACCAGGCTCACCTTAGTAAATGGTGGAAATAGATAAAATAAAATAAACTGGTTCGTTGCTCATGCACACAATTTAATCAAACTTGAGTTATAAAACAAGTTAAGACTTCATAAAAATGTGTACATTTGATTAATTCTAGTGGAATATCAATAAGTTCTAATTAAGACTCTAAGGCCACATTTGATATGTGAGTTTGAACACATATTTTCAGTTTTCAAACAACATTACGCATATTTCACACATTTTTTTATTCACACGTATTTAAAAAAGTTAAAAATTAAAAACTGTTCTTTAAATACACGTATCAAATGGCACGTACCAAATGGCTTTTAAATTCTTCAAGCTAGAGAGTTTCAATACGTCACAATCAATCTTTCGTGTGTCACATTTAGCTCCTATTGTCTGAAGCACGAATAGCATAATATCGTTCTACCCTATTTTTCTTAAAAAGATAACCGTGAATAAGAAAAAATAAAAATAAAAATAAAAAGAACAGTTTACATATTCTTGATACCATGGTTGATGCAAGAGATAGAAACATAAACAGTAATTTTATTGCAAAAGTTCGCACGAAGCTTTCTACATTGGTAAAGACCATTTCACGTTGTAAGGTTGAATTTAATCAACCATCTAATTGGCTTTATTCCGTGACCAATTTGCTTGTAATTTAGCACTTAGTAACCCTGTATTTAGGTGGGAAAATTGTAAGGGTAGTGTGTGAGAAGATGTGAAGAAAAGCTCAAGAGTGTGCAAGAAAAATAGAGTCTCGCGACTAGGACTCGCGATTAATATATGTTTAATATTATATGAAAAAAAATAAATGTTTAAAAATATATAAAATAAAAATATATTTAATAATTAATATATATATATATATATTCGCCATACTCATGTTCTAATTTTTTGAAGATTTCTGTATTATTATGTTGTACCCGTACCCATGCTACTCATGCCCATTTTTGTGTATGTGCTCACAGGACTAAGTTTTGTCAATTTGCTTTATTTGTGTTGTATATGTGCAGGACTGTACTGTTGTATAGTGCTTTATTTCAATAAAATCTATTATTAAGAAAATAAAAAGCATGCGCCTTATTTTCAATAAAATTTATCATTCATCTGAAAATAAAAAATAAAAATCGTGCTTTTCAATTTTTTTTGTCGCTGGGTAACGAGAAGGTGGCCTTTATTTGCCAGAGACTAGCCCTAGGATTAGAAGCCTTTTATTAATTTTTTAAGAGATTCAGGATTTAACTCACTCATCCAATTATTAATGTATCAAAAAAAAAAAAAAAAGCTTTCTAAGTACAGGGGCAAAGTGGGAACATACGTTACTCTTTCTATGTATAGACTATAGGGGCAAAGGGAGTTTGGTTTGAGTCTATCTCAATACGCAAAATTCATAACTCAAAACTCAAATCCCTCGACTCATATCTCAAAACTCTATCTCATCTATAACACAAAACTCAAAACTTTTGTTTGGAAAAAAAAAAACCTATCTGTGTTTCTCATTCTATAACTCAACTTTATCACATATAACAACCAAAAAAAAAAAAACTTTATCACATATTGATTTGTGCTTCTCATTCAATAACTCAACTTTATCACATATTTGTGGAGCCCATAGTCTGCACAAATTGGGCCCCGCTAGAGGTAAACTCAAGAAGAAGAAAAAGATTCCAACGTACTGAGCAAGTATTTAACAAGAGCCTAACTTGGGCCCTACACACTTGCAATTAGTTACAATCATGCCATCAAACTCATTTCTTAAAAATTGGAAACACTCTTAGACTTGTTTTCAATTTTCGTTATTCTATCTCAAATTTTTGAGATATGAATTACGAAAACAAAAACCAAAACCTCAACCAAACAAGTTTTCATTAAGTGGATCCCACCAGTTTTGAGTTTTGAGTGATGAGTTTTGAGTTATATAACTCAAAACAACTCAAACATGTTCCATGTTAAAGAGAAAAATGATTATGGACTTATTGAAAAGAAGATTGGCAAATGATGCTTCTTTCACCCTCTTTCCCTAGTGGCCTCTTTTGTCAATGGAATTGGGAGTGTCTAAAACGGAGATTGTAGAACATGAAAAAATGTTTCTCTCCAAACTAATTTAGAAAGAGACCATTTAAACTTTGCCGATATCTTTTTATTGGATGTAAATTTTGAAAAGATAGCCGTCAGATATTCTTTAGGTTCTTAACATGCATGTCAAATTTCATTCAAATCAAAACAACTCAAACATGTTCCATGTTAAAGAGAAAAATGATTATGGACTTATTGAAAAGAAGATTGGCAAATGATGCTTCTTTCACCCTCTTTCCCTAGTGGCCTCTTTTGTCAATGGAATTGGGAGTGTCTAAAACGGAGATTGTAGAACATGAAAAAATGTTTCTCTCCAAACTAATTTAGAAAGAGACCATTTAAACTTTGCCGATATCTTTTTATTGGATGTAAATTTTGAAAAGATAGCCGTCAGATATTCTTTAGGTTCTTAACATGCATGTCAAATTTCATTCAAATCAGATGTTATTTATTATCCAATCAATAAAGTTCTTTTTTATACATAGTTTTAGATTATAAAAACTTGAAATTTAAACAGTTGATTGATAACATAACTATTAATTTTTAATATTCTTGAATTTTTTCAAGCATGAAGGATATAATAAGAACATACAATTCAAAACTTAGATTTTCAAAACTTACATCAAATAAAAAAAATATTAGCGAAGTTTGAAAAGTTTCTCTCCAAACTAGTTTAAAGAAAAACTTCTTCTAACCAATCTATTTTAAAAGATATCTTTCGTCGAGGACAAAGCTCTCTCAATTTGAGAACCACAATGGGTAAACCTTGACCATTTGTTATTGGGTAATTAACCAAAAGGTTAAAAAAAAAAAAATGAGCTGGCTTCCAACGTCCAAAACAATTTAAAGCTTTTACCCAGAGTTTCTCTGGTTGGTTAGGGTTAGGTCTCTTACCCACGCCGCTAGTACGTAGAATTTTTTCCCTTCCTTAGTGTAGGTCTTTGTTCCCTTCATCCTTTCAACGGATTGGTGTATGGATTCCCCTGTGAGTTTATCCTTCTACGCCTTTGCAATCTCATGGCGGGATTAGATAGTCTATGGTCTCGCTTCTCACCATCCGAAGAGGAAGAACAAGGGGCTGAAGTAGATCAACAAGTAGAAGTGCAGACTCACCGTTTGGCAGGCCAATTATTCACAAAGAGGGTTTTAAACGTTGAATCGGTAGGTCGTACTTTCAAGCCTATGTGGAAACCTATTGGGGAACTGAAGATCAGAACTGCAGGTGATAACGTTTTGTTGTTTGAGTTTGAGGATATATATTCTTGATCTTGAAAGGGTTCTGGAGTTTAAGTCGTGGACTTTTGATAAAAGTTTAGTGGTGTTTCAGAGGGTCACAACAATTGAAGAAGTCCCTAGATTAGAATTCTCCAGGGCAACGTTTTGGGACCAAATCCACAATGTGCCCGAAAATTGCTTGTCTTAGACTACTGGTGAATCGATTGGCGGCACCATCGGCACGGTAATCCAGGTGGCGGACCCAGAGGATGATGGTGTGGGGAATGAGTTCTTGAGGGTCCGTGTATCTATTGATATTGAAAAACCTCTACTGCGATGTTGCTAGCTTTGGGCGAAAGGTGAACAAGCAGGATTGGTAGGCCTCAAGTATGAATGCCTTCACAATTTTTGCTGCTGGTGTGGATGAGTTACCCATGGTGAGCGAGACTGAGAGTTGTGGCTCCATGGTAAGGGGACTATGAAGAAGGCAGATCAGAAATTTGGGGAGTGGATGCGAGCGGATCCGTTTAGATCTTTTCGAAAGACAGTCTCAGTAGTACTCGGTAGTGCCCAAAGCCAAGCATCTTGATGGAGAAAACCTGGCGGTAGCTCTACGGAAAGGTCCAGTGTGGCTAACCCAGTGAGGCATAGTGATAACAAAGTGGTGGGTGAGAGTTCAGAGTATTCCCAAAAACATATGATGGAGGATATCACCACTGAAAATTTGTTCCCGCTAGATTCGATTAACAATACCCCAGGAGGTGTGCTTGCAAGTCGAAATTTTGGGAATGACTTAACAACTGGAGGTTAGACGAGGAACAACACAGGGCATGACACATGTGGGGATCGGAAGCTATTGCCCGGTGTTCAAGTACCAAATTCTAGTTCTCGCTTGGGTATAAGTAATAATGCTGAACCATTTCGTATGGCAACCAGGGCCCCTCTTAGTAATATTACCCATAAGATAATACCATCACCCCCCACCCCCAAGTATGTGAACATTGAAGAAATTAGAAAGGGAAGTCACTGAGAACGGCTCCGGGAATATCATTTTGGAGAGAAAGGGTCTGCGTCCAGAATCCTTTATACTATATTTTAATTTGGTCCTTAACTTTTTAAAGCCATGCCAATTAAGTTTTTTCTGTTATCTCTTGGATGAAAATTACTAATATCGCAAATAACTAAAATAAAAAATTATTTTATTATCACATCAACGGAAGCTAATTTTTTTTTATTTTGGCTATTAATCACGTCAATAATTTCCATCCAAAAAATAACGGCAATAATTAAATTGACACGATACTGAAAAGTTAAGGATCAAATTAAAATATGATATATAAGATATAGACCAAATATGTAGTTTACTCATTTTTGTGTAATATCAATGTATATAAAAGTTCTCTTTTTATTAGAATTTATAATTTAAGTCTTTTAGAACATTTACATCAACTCGTACAAAATTTTTTACCTATTTTAGTATAAAAACCTTTATTTTTTTTTTAACATAATCACCTTAAAAATGATCTACATCAAATTATCTACTATTTTACACTACATTTTATTTAAACACACAAAAATATAACTTTTAATAATAAAAACCTGAGACATTACTAATATGAAATTAGAACAATTTTAAAACCCAAGGCATTATTAATAATATAAAATAGGCTTAAATAAAATTACAACCGACCAAAACGTGTATTTTAGTTTATAACTTTATAGAATCACGTGTTATATTGATCCTTTCTTAGTACATAAGCAAGGTGAGCAGTAGTTTGAAAACAAGATAGGCAAAAGGTCCACTTTCCGTGTGGCTGAGCGGAAATTTCGTGTTTCGCTTGTCTACTTTCTAGGGGGTAGACAAGATAGGCAAGGAGTTATTTTACACGTTAACTGGACCATATAATCATGAAGTTATTGAAAACAAGATTGGCAAAGAGTCCACTAAAAGAGGTCTGGTGCACCGTGCACCACCTTGCCCATAACTTTAACTTGCAAATGTCTTATCGGTTACTCGCAAGGAAAATAGAATCTCATCGTGAGGATGCTTCTTAATAGTTTGCCAACATTTATGGTCTAGTCAGTGTGCTAGACATTACATTTTTTTTTTTTTTTTGTGACCAAAGTGTCCTAGACATTACAAAAGTTGAATAAAAGGATTACATAGCAATAACTAATAAGGTCAACATTGTTATTGTATATATTGAGCAATAAGTTAAGACTTTCTTGTAACAGTCCATTGCTTCGCTAAGTTTGTAACAGTTAACTGGAGTAATTGATTTGCTAAGGATGAGGGCAAAGGTTGGAATAAAGAACCACTTTTTTTTTTTTTTTTTACAAGATAGAATTTCTACTTTAGTCTAATCTAAGTATATATGTGTGTGAAGCTCCTTCCTAGAGTCTTGAATTCCAGCTCTTGCCCCCCACATGCACTTATACTTGTGAAGTAACCACCACACCAAAAGTGTGCGGTGGTAAATAAAGAACCACTTGATTTCTTCTAGGTTTATGATTTCGTTTGGTATTAATTGATTGGATAATTAGGTTTGGTGATATGGATCACATTGCACGGGATATGAAACTAATTTTTCAGTTTCTCAGAATCCAAACAGTATACTAATAAAACTCAAAACCTTTATAAGAAAACATATTTTTTCAGTTTCTTGAAATCCAAACAGTATAATAATAAACCTAGAATATTCAAGTTCCTCATATGCACAATTCTTCAGAGCCATTTGATCCACAAATTTCTCTTTATCTAGCTTGATAACAGCTGAGTAATCCCAACACAAAATTATCATCATAATGTAACTAGAACAGCCCGCAAAGCTTGTGAGTTTCAACTTCTCTAATATGTTGAGTAACTTGATGAAAGGGGAGAATTGCCAACTTCTTATCATATGCATAACCAAATTACAATAACATAGAATATGTCAATCTTCTCCCCAGAAATTTCTCCAATAATATTTCCTGTTTTATTAAGGCATCCAGCAATAGAAATAATAAAGCACTTACACATATTAGAATTAATTACTCTTGACGCAGTGGTTTTAAGCGTTTTTTTACAGTTGATTTTAGTACAACCACAAAGCCTACCACAAACACATTATTATCTAGATTCTGCAAAAGCATCTAGAAGAGTACAGTTGTACAAGTGGTTGAAAAAATTAACAGACAAACTTATTGAAATATAAAAGTCTATTTTATAAAGAAAATTATATTTTAATCATATAATTTAGGGTATAATAAATTAAATTTTGTGATCTCAAAATTAATAGTAATTAAACCCAAAATTTAAAAAAGTAACTATCGATCCTTTGTAAATAGAAATCCAAGAAGAATCTAGCTAAACAACAAAAAGAAATCGAGGGAAAAAAAAATGCACAATATCTTTTAAATAAAATATAAATCTTCTCCTTTTGTAATAATAATAATGATTAAGAAATAATTAAGAAAAAGATCCTAGATCAATTATGTTATCCCCTTAAGCACTTGATCGTCCAAATCCTAAGATCATCATGTCCACACTACACAACATATCTCTCTTTTATTTAAACTGATTCACTCAAACATAGAGTTACAACTTACAAGTTACAACATTCCAACACAACACAATACAGAAAGAAAGAAAGAAAAAGCTGCATGCAAAACCTCACACACCTTTCCTCAAATACTATAACTGGTTCACGATACCTTATTTAACAAACCAACAAAAGCCAAACATGGAATTCTAAATAATAGTAACAACTATAGAACAGCCCGCAAAGCTTGTGAGTTTCAACTTCTCTAATATGTTGAGTAACTTGATGAAAGGGGAGAATTGCCAACTTCTTATCATATGCATAACCAAATTACAATAACATAGAATATGTCAATCTTCTCCCCAGAAATTTCTCCAATAATATTTCCTGTTTTATTAAGGCATCCAGCAATAGAAATAATAAAGCACTTACACATATTAGAATTAATTACTCTTGACGCAGTGGTTTTAAGCGTTTTTTTACAGTTGATTTTAGTACAACCACAAAGCCTACCACAAACACATTATTATCTAGATTCTGCAAAAGCATCTAGAAGAGTACAGTTGTACAAGTGGTTGAAAAAATTAACAGACAAACTTATTGAAATATAAAAGTCTATTTTATAAAGAAAATTATATTTTAATCATATAATTTAGGGTATAATAAATTAAATTTTGTGATCTCAAAATTAATAGTAATTAAACCCGAAATTTAAAAAAGTAACTATCGATCCTTTGTAAATAGAAATCCAAGAAGAATCTAGCTAAACAACAAAAAGAAATCGAGGGAAAAAAAAATGCACAATATCCTTTTAAATAAAATATAAATCTTCTCCTTTTGTAATAATAATAATGATTAAGAAATAATTAAGAAAAAGATCCTAGATCAATTATGTTATCCCCTTAAGCACTTGATCGTCCAAATCCTAAGATCATCATGTCCACACTACACAACATATCTCTCTTTTATTTAAACTGATTCACTCAAACATAGAGTTACAACTTACAAGTTACAACATTCCAACACAGCACAATACAGAAAGAAAGAAAGAAAAAGCTGCATGCAAAACCTCACACACCTTTCCTCAAATACTATAACTGGTTCACGATACCTTATTTAACAAACCAACAAAAGCCAAACATGGAATTCTAAATAATAGTAACAACTGTTTTTTTATCTTTCATGCATGAACGTGAATTTCCTCCAGAGGTAGATGCTCCGCCTGCACGGCCAATAAGACAGTACGTAATTAGCAAGAAATCGTGGCATTCACGGCCAGGGAAGTTGGACTCGAAGTGATTTGGTCGCCACTAGTATCACCGTCAGCATCACCGTCAGCATTGAAACGGACAGTAGTTTGGACACGGCCACCATTTCGTTTACACTTGCGTAGTGCAAAAAAGAGCACAACAGTGAGGATCGATGAGGATGTATTCAATTTGGATAGCAACTTCAATCTGCATTAGCAACTTTTCTTCCCTGTGTAAACACAGAGAAATTGTATCAGAACCGGGGAAAAAAAAAAGCACAAACAAAAAGGAATGATTGACCATATATACACTGTATATAGCTATTGTTAGTTGTTACCCGTTGAGAGGAGAAGAAGGGAAGTATGAAAATGGCTTCGACATGGGACGTCTCATTTTAATTGAATCTGAGATATGAGTTGACATATAACTAAACATGCGTGTGTATAGAGACTTGTTTGATTTACCCTCTGGGAAGCACCGACGCGGCTCCAGAGGAGCCGTACCGGAGTCGGACTCGGCCGGACGCGGCGACGCGGCAGGGACGCCGCTGACCGCTAGTCCGTGCCGCGTCGGGCCGCGTCCGGCCACGTGGCAGCGCCGACTCGCGCCGACGTGGCGCGAACCGGGCCGAATCGGGCTGACTCGGGCCGTATCGGCCGATTTGGCCGATTCCGAAATTTTCGGTTCCGGCGGAAATTTAAAAAAAAAAAAAAAAAAGG
>NW_027069847.1:106488-191766 GCF_002906115.3 Quercus suber
ACTATATATATATATATATATATATATATAGAAAAGCCTGTGAGCACGTGCACGAGCATGTACTCAAAGGTTAGTCTATACTATTACTCTATCCGTCCCAATTTGTTTGTCTTATTTGAAAAGTCAAACTTTTTAAGAAAACATCATTTATTGTCTTGCATGCTTTATAAAAGTATACAAGTTTACAAAATTACTCTTAAATAAATTTATCAACTTTTTAAAAAAGAGTTATTCTTAATGAGACAACTAAAAAGGTGCCTCAATTAAATTGATTTTTTTAAAATATTAGTTAGTTTTCTTTTCAAATAGTTTTGAAAATAAAGTAGAGATATAATAGAAATATTAGTAAACTAATCATTTTTATTTTTAGAAACAGAACAATATTTTTGGACATCCCAAAATGGAATAGAGGACAAACAAACTGGGACAGAGATAGTATTATTAAAGGGATTTCACCTGTTTGAGATCTTTATTTTTTTTATTCAAAAATTCCTCTATACTCTTATATTTAAGTAAAGACAAAACACTTACTAAAAAATAGCCTAAAAAATAAAGTCACTTTTGTTGATTTTTAAATTGATTTATCCATATTTTTAAAATAAGTGTTTGGAAAGCGCATTTTGCGCTTCCCACGCCCAATGTTTGTGTCTGGTTTTTTTTTTGGAGTCGTGATTATTTACTTTCCTTTGTAAACAGGGCACACTAATAGGTCTTGTACATTGTTCACGAGATCTATAAACCTCACTTTTCAACAACTTTTTCATTAAAAATAAGTCTCACAGTATTATTCACATATTCAAAAATTATTTTGTTACGGTATTTTCAGTTTTTAATTTTTTACAGTATATAAATATTTTTTATAAAAATTAAAAAAACACAATTTTTTATTTATTTACAAAATAAGACCATTAAAAAGAAAAGGCCTCATCTTCGCGCGTTCGATGATAATAGGGGTAAAGTAGGTAGAAAGGGAAATTACAATTTCTGTGAGCAAGTGCGCCGACTGACGTGAGCTTCATGACGTCATCATAGAGATCTCTAAACTCGTCTAAATCTAGAAGCCATGACAATCGACTATCATAATCTTCTTTCGGTGCCGTTCTTTTTCGCTGCATGACGTCATGAAGCAAAAAAGAACAAATAAGTCTCGCAGCAAATCCTACCAAAAAAAAAAAAAAAGTCTCGCAGCAAATCACGGAGCGAAAAACTGTCCATTTAAAAGTCGACATTCCTTCTTTTCTTTTTTTTTTTTCTTTTTTTTTTTTTGTAATAGTCGACATTCTTTTTATTAAAAGTTAAGAGGGTGTTTAGCAATATGTTTAAAAATATGTGTTTTGTTGTTTAAAAATATGTGTGAAAATATGTATAGGTGATAAAGTGTATGAAAATATGTGTAGTGTTATTTAAAACTAAAAATATGTGTTTGAATGAATGTAGGGTGTACCAAACACCCCCTAAGCATCTATTTGGTTTTAAAAAAATAGTGTGTTTACTTTTCATTTTTTTATTCAATATTTAAATCATAATTTTTTTTGAGTAAAAAATCATAAATTTGAATATAGAGAAAAGTATATTTTTTCCCATTTAGCAGTGTTTGGTAAATTGTTTTGAATACATAATTTTAGTATAGAACATCATATTTGGGTTTGGTCATTGTTTTCTATTTCAAGAAAAAAGTAACTTTTCTCATTCACATACATCACATCACTAAAAAAAAAAAAAAAACAGTTACTTTGTGTTTTCATAATAAATATGAATATACCACTATATTGGTATTCATAAAAAATGAAAACGTTGAAAATGAAAATATAACTTTGTGTTTTCATAATAATTATGAATATGTAACTTTTTATTTATTTTTTTTGTATTCAAATATAACTTTTAAGATACTGAAAATGAAAATTAAATATAAATAGTAAAACCAAACTAATTTTTTAGTGGTGGGATCCACTAAAAATTGAAAAGGAAAACAAAAAAATGACGTTTTTTTTAGCTAACCAAACAGGCCCTAAGATTTTTTTATTATCTAAAAAAAAAAAAAAAAGCTAAGATTCTTTTTAAAGAAATCTAAGTCCTGTAATTTGCCACTCCATTTAAAATCAGCAATTCAATCTTAAAACAAGGGTAAGACTTAGGTACAGTACTTAAATGATGTTCCTTAGGTTCACTTCTTAAAATTCTGTCATGTGAATTTTTTCTCATGGAATATAAGTGTATTTTTTAGTTAAGTAGTTACATGGCTGAATTTTAAGAGGAGAATCTAAGGAACAACAACTAAGGTACTGTACCTAAATTTTGTCCAAAACAAATATAATTGTAGTTAACTAAAAAAAAAGCTTAACATTTACCTAGTTAAATAATAATGTAAAAAAATACTAAAATGCAAAACTCACCCTCTAAGTTTTTGCAGAATTCATTTCATCAATTCTCTAGTTTTGCTTTCATTTATTTTAGTCTTCTAAGTTTTAGATTTATTATATTAAAGACTTTTTGTCAACTTTTGTTAAAAATTTTTGAAAAAAAAAATCTAAAAAAATTCTTCAAGCATTAATTGAACTTTTTTAATTTGAAAATTTTTTAAGAAAACTTTAAAAAATTGGAAAATTAACCACAAGATATAACAAAAGTTGATGGAAAAACCTTAATTGAATAAATTTGAAAGTTAAAAAATTGAAATGAATTTTGGTGAAATAGATAGTTTGTTTTGCATTTTAGCTAAAAATGAAAAAGAATATATATATATATATATATAAAGAGGTGCCCATTGCCGACATAGGCGTCATGGTCAACGTAGGCTGGCACTTGAGGCCGTTGCAGTCGGGGAAGATGGGCTTGTGGATGTGAGGGACATTCCATGGGATTGGATGACCTGATGGAGCTAGGTCTTGTAGTGTTGTGGCCGTTGGAGGTAGTTGCCATGGCAGTGGTTGGATTGTTCATCTCCTTAGTTTTGATGGTCTGGCAATGGTAGCAGTGCGGCATGGAAGACAAGTTAATTTGGCTGCAAATCTTGGCATCAGCCTATAAACTCATCTTTTAAATTTTATTTTTTTTTTTTTTTCCTTTTATATACAACCTTTTAAATCTTTACTTTTTAATTTTTTTTCTCATTTTTTTCAATGTATAAGTATACTTTAACTCACTTCTAACCAAAAAATAAAATAAAGTTTCAACAAAAAACT
The DNA here is from genome assembly GCF_002906115.3 of Quercus suber. Lineage (NCBI taxonomy): Eukaryota > Viridiplantae > Streptophyta > Magnoliopsida > Fagales > Fagaceae > Quercus > Quercus suber. The sequence goes on from NW_027069847.1 coordinate 109,671, forward strand.
AAATAAGCTATTCCATTTTGGATCTTGATTGTTCTATCACTATTCACTAACAATCCTTTGAATTAAGGAACTAAAACTCAATCCATTACTGATGCTGATGCTGCGTTGATGTCTTTTTCTTCTTTTTATTTTTATTTTTATGCAAACCAACATTAACCTTAATGTGTTTAAACCACAGTTATTTTGCTGAGTTGAGCTTATAAATTTTAATTGAGGGGCATATTTTGCATCTTAGATTTATTTTAAATAAATCTTGTCCATAAAATAGACACTTTCCATGTCTAAGAGAAATGGAGAGGATCCAAATCCAGTGCACTTGTTCAAGGAAAGTGTAATATTCAAAGTGAAACGTAGAGTGTCCATTTCATAGCATAGCTAGGATTTATTTCAAGGTAATCTGTGGCTCAAAACACGCCACATCATTTAAAACATACTAACTTGACATCAATGGGAGAGTTAACGGAGCAATTAATTTCTAAATTAGAGATGATACTAACATATGTATGAAATCAATGGCGCAATTTACAAGTTTGTATGTTGTCATTGCCATATGCCAAACAAATCTAGTATGAGAATACATTTGGTCAGGCTTGGTGTAAAACACTGGTTTTACGCCAACCAATAGATTTCTGCCATGTCATCTTTATCACTTAAATCTCCTTCCAGTCTTTGAACACAGAGCGAAATATAGAAAACCCACAACCCTCCTTCCCCCCTCTTCCATCTTTGCTTGCCTAAACCTCCACCACACCACACACCTAAGCTCACTGCCATAGAGGTTGCTGGAGCTGTACGTGGAGCTTGGAAACATATCGGAGCCGTCGTGAACCACAATCCAAAGGTTTTTTTTTTTTTTTTTCATGATTTTCCCTTTTTCCCAATTTGGATTTCGAATTATTGATGGGTTTTTCTAGGTTTATGGGTTTTTTTGGAGCCTCATGATCGAATGATTTATGGTTTTTTTTTTTTCTTTGGGTTTCAAACTCATCTGGAAAGCAAGTTGCTTCATCTGTATTCGGATTTGAGTTCCCAAGTTTCTCCTTTGGTGGATCTATGGAGCTTATGGCTGTTCCCAAGAGGAAGATACCTTCTCACTTCTCACTTCATTTTCATTTCAATAAGTAATATATCAATTTGGGTTTGTTGGTTTGAATTTAGGATTAGGGATTAGATTTTTTTTTTTTTTTAAATTTTTATAAAAGATAGTATTTTTTTTTTTTTTATCTGTTCTTGAAGGCAATAGTGTGGGGATTTTATTTTTGTTTATTTTTTGAATCTGGATTTTCTATTTTGAGCCTTTTTCAATTTTCTAGGTGAAAGTTTTGATTGAATTGTTCTTGGTCTCTCTTTGTTGAATACTACCCATAATATAGTTTTCTTTTTCTTGGTTTCTTTCCATGTTATTTTGTATAAGTTTTTGTGTGGGCAGTTTGTTACAGATGTAGCTTTTTGTGGTTTTTCAATTGGTTCATGTTTGAATGCTAAAAAACTAGAAATTAATGAACTAGAAACTCAAGATTTGAGTCTGATAAGACATGGTATTTATTAAATTGAAGCAAGGGTCCATGACTGTTTGTGCAACATGAATTTTCTGGCTTTGGTATGTTTCCGAGCTCCACGCATAGCTCCGGCGACCTCTGTGGCGATGACCTTCGGTGTGTGGTGTGGTGGAGGTTTGAGCAAGCAAAGATGGAAGAGGGAGGAAGCAGGGCTATGGGTTTTCTGTATTTCGTTCTGTGTTTGGAGACTGGAGAGGGATTTAAGTGATAAAGATTACGTGACAGAAATCTATTGGCTGGCGTAAAACCAGTGTTTTACGCCTCAGCCTGACCAAATGTATTCTCATCTAGTATATATTTAGTTATTTACCACAGTTATCACAACTGAACCAAGGTTCAACTTTCAACTTGACTAGTGGTTTTTTAGTCAGCTGCATTATAAGCCCAGGATTAAACCAATTTTGTAATGTGCATAAAATGTTTGATAAAATGCTAATCGAGGATGTGCCATCAAATTGCGGATATTGTGTATATGTTGTTTGACAAAATGTCGAAGTCACCCATTACTGATCAAAAACCTTAACAATAAAGTACACTACAAAAAACTTGTCCTACAACAGCGTTTTTTTCCCGGCGGTTTTCATATACTCTTTGTACGAAGATATGCTCTTGCGCATATACTCTTTTTACCAAGATAGAGAAGATCTCTCTCTTACCCATGTATGCCAAATCTTCCCAAAAATTCTTTGTATGGTTTGACTAATCCCTAATGCTGAGTAACTCGCAATAAAATGGGATGAATTTTATTTATTGGAAGCTACTTTTAAGTTGTTTTTTAATGAAAGTGTCATTATGGACGTTAGTTTACTAAATTGTTGGCCAAATATCTTAATTTTTTTCTCACTCACTGGATCTTAATCCTAATGATCTTGAAGTATGAAAGTCCTTTTTTCTCCTTTCTCCTCTTTATGTGGGAATTATGTATTATGCACATACACACAACACACGTACTATGCACACAACACAACAACATTGTTCTACAATTCACACAACTTATGATACGATCAATTAATTTTATCAAATTTAAAAACTAACCAAGATTTAAATCAACTCATCTCGGAAAGGCATCAAGCAGTTTTATCGTAAAAAATAAAATAAGACAAGCTACTGAATTAAGTTACTAACAGATTTTTCTCATATAAAAAAATAATAATAATATCGGACTACTATTTGTCTATTTCTATTATTCTATATATATATATATATATATATATACATGCACACACATATCGAATATGAGACAAGCCTAATTAAGCTATTCTTTATGCACACAATGGCAACGGGGTTATGACACAAGCATGAGAGGGATCCATGTTCTCAGAAGACAAATGTGTGGGTTCCTCCCTTTGATTTTGGTCTTGTGTAACTTGCTTTGTAGCCACAAGAGAGAGAGAGAGAGAGAGAGAGAGAGAGAGAGAGAGAGAGAGAGAGAGAGAAGCAATAGTATCAAATTATCAAATAATGGTGGCAGCGTGGTATATGGGATGATTGCCTGATTGGATCCTTTGAAAAAGGCAGAGAGAGAGAGAGAGAGAGAGAGAGAGAGAGAATCTTATATCTTATAGGAGAGACATATTTTGGTAAACTTCGTAGCAAGAGAGAGAGAGATTTTGGTCAGCTTTGTAGGCTAGAATTGAGAGAGAGAGAGTGGAAGACAAATGTGTGGCTTCCACCCTTACATTTTGGTCTCATGTTTTGCTTATCCTTAACTAGGAGAACTAGTGGCAGCATCCCTCAAGAAAAATAATAAGAAAGAAGCTGAGAGAGAGAGAGAGAGAGAGAGAGAGAGAGAGAGAGAGAGAGAGAGAGAATCTTATAGCTTATAGGAGAGACATATTTTGGTAAACTTCGTAACAAGAGAGAGAGAGATTTTGGTCAGCTTTGTAGGCTAGAATTGAGAGAGAGAGAGAGAGTGGAAGACAAATGTGTGGCTTCCAACCTTACATTTTGGTCTCATGTTTTTCTTATCCTTAACTAGGAGAACTAGTGGCAGCATCCCTCAAGAAAAATAATAAGAAAGAAGTTGAGAGAGAGAGAGAGAGAGAGAGAGAGAGAGAGAGAGAGAGAGAGAGAATAGTATCAAATTTATGATTTCGTTTCTTTTTCTTTCTTCCTCTCTTCTTCTCCTTTTCTTTTTTTTTTTTTTTTTTTTTTTTTTTTTTTTTTTTTTTGAGAATCAACCAAAGTCTATTACAATGACATGATAAAGTTGTGGTGGAATATCCTCCATCCACATTGTGAGAGCATTAATATGTCTTGCATACTAAGCTAAACTATGGGTTAGAGAGTTACTCGACCTACAGGTGTGCAAAAAGAAAATATAAGAAAAGGCTTCAAGGTCTTTCTTAATTAAGGAAATCAAATGGCCAAAGGAAGAAAAGGACTCCTCCTCACTTCGTAAGGTTGAAATAATCAACTCTGAATCTCCGTTAACAATAACAAAGGGTAGATGGAGTTCAAGAGCAAAAGAGATAGCTTTAACGGCTGCCATCGCTTCCACTTCATCTGAGGAAGAAGGTAACCTAGTTTTTTCAAACATGGAGGCCATCACCCTTCCCTAGTAGTCACGAACAACAACACCCAGTCCAACTTTGTCTGTATCACAGAACACGACACCATCAAAGTTGATCTTGAGGCTTGTCGACGGTGGTGGAGTCCAGCTCATGACCTACGGTCTTGTCAATGCACCTAACTCCATTCTTGGGATCGATATGGCTTGGGTAAAGTTCTGAAGGGTCTATAAGGCTGAAAGGGCCACTTAAGAGAGTGGGAATGGCTTATTGCTGATCCGAAGTGTATTTCAACGGGACCAAATAGTCCATACCAGGGTAGCAAAGAGGGCCGGGTTTGTATTCTCTTCCAACACGTACCTTACCAGCTCCAAGAAATTTGAAAATTTCTTAGTTCTTCGAAACAGCCACAATGAGTCAGCCTCCCACATGGCAGACAGTTCTTGATAGTCCTACAATGCATGATGGACATCTTCAGTGGCCACGTGACAATGATCACATACATCCTCAACAATTACCTTTCGAGCAACCAGGTTCTTCTTTACAGGAATCGCTTTTCTACAAGCTCTCCACTTAAAGTTTTTACCTTATTTGGCACTGAGAGGCTCCATAGCTTTTTCCATATACTTTGGCCATCACCTTGATGAGAGAAAGCCAATGAGGTTGATGATTTTTCTTTAGCAAAGAAGTTATACCCAGATTTAACTGAATAGACACCGTTTGCCGTATAAGGCCAAACAAGCTTGTCCTTGACATAGTTGGAAATAAGTGGAATCTTGAGAATAAGATCCACCTCTGACGGAGCAAAACACCTTTTAGGACCTTTATATCCCAAGTTTTGTATTGCTGGTCTATAAGGGTGTCCACTGTAGCTTCATGCATGCCTTCAAGAATAGGAGACAAAATTCTTGGGTGGTTGAGCAAAGGGAGCCATGGGGTATCCCAGATTTTAATTGAATGACCCCACCCTACTCTCCAACGTGCACCTTGTTTGAGGACCTCCCTACCTTGGAGTATACTTCGCCATGCATACAACCCACTAGAACACTCAGAGGCTTCCATGAATGAACGTGTAAGGAAAAACCTGCTCTTGAATATTTTGTGAAAGAGGGATTGCTTGTTTTGTAAAAGATGCCAGGCCTGCTTGGCTAGAAGTGCGTCATTAAAGAGAGTCTTTAAAACCCATACTTCCATTAGCCTTAGATTGACAAAGAGAGTCCTACTTCACCTAGTGAATCTTACGTTTGTCTCCTTGTTGTCCCCACCAAAAACTTCGAATAAGGCTTTCAATGTTGTTGCAGAAACCCAAAGGAAGTTTGCAGCAACTCATTGTGTATGTGGGGATTGCCTGAACCACAACTTTGATTAGAATCTCCCATCTTGCTTGAGATAATAGTTTTTCCTCCCACCGTTGCATCTTCCTCCACACTTTTTCTTCTATGAAATTAAAGCTTGCTTTTTTCCTCCTCCCCACAAAAGATGGCAGGCCCAAATACTTCTCATATTGCTTTATTTCTAGCACCCCCAAAGCCTGTTTAATGTGTTCTCTCTTCACCTCAGAAGTATTCTTGCTAAAGAAGATGGTAGTTTTGTTTTTTTTGATATGTTGTCCGGAACAGCCGCCATAGACTTCTAGGATATCAAGATTTTTTTGACATTCCTGTTCCGTGGCCCTGCAAAACAAAAAAACTATCATCTGTAAAAAGAAGATGCGTTAGTTTTGAGCTATTTCTGCAAAGAGCATAACCCTTAATATCACCCTAGCTAGCTACTTGTGAGATAATGCCATGAAGCCTTTCGGTGCATAACAAGAAGAGAAAATGAGATAAAGGGTCTCCTTGTCTGATACCACGAGATGGTGTGATCATGCCTTTTGGTTCTCCGTTAACTAAAATGGAGTAGGATACTGTTTTAACACAAATCATCATCAATCTCACCCATCGATCATAAAAACCATCTTCTGCATAACTGCCTCTAGATATGATCACTCCACTCTGTCATAAGCATTACTCATATCAAGCTTAATGACCATATAATCATCTTTTCCTGTGTGCCTCTGCATGTTGTGTAAGGATTCAAAAGCTACCAAAATATTATCTGATATTAAGCGACTTTTAGTAAAAGCACTTTGATGTTCAATAATAATATTTGGTAAAATCCTTTTAAGCCTATTTGCTAGCACCTCAGAAAAAATTTTGTACAACACATTACAAAGGCTAATAGGTTGGAATTTTGAAACATACTCCGGATTTTAGACCTTAGGAATGAGTGTAACAAAAGTATGATTAAGGTTAGCAGGTAAAGAGGCAGAATTGAGGAAGTGTAGGATCGAAGAAGTTACCTCATCACCAATCAAATCCCAATAATTCTAGTAAAAGAGGGGGGGCATGCCATCTGGGCCTGGGGCTTTGAGTGGGGTCATTTGCTTGATAGCTTCCTGGACTTCCCAAGCATTAAAGGCAGCAATCAACTGTGCATTCATTTCCTCACAAATGGTGGTACTAATAAATTGTGTGGTGTCTTCAAAATTTATTGGATTGGTGGAACTCAGCAACTCTTGGTAATAATCCACTATAGTGGCAGAGACTTCATCCTGTCCATTACACCAAAGGCCATCTACTTTCCGAAGACTTGTGATAGAGTTCTTTCTAAATCTCTGAGCAGCTTTCAGGTGAAAATACTTAGAATTTTTGTCGCCCAATTTTGCCCACACGTCTTTAACCGTTGTAGCCACATTTTAGCCTCCTTTTCGGTTAAATCATTAAAGGCAGTCAACAACTCTCTGACCCATTTGTTATTACCTATTATCAAAGCTTCTTTTTCGGTATGGACCAATTGCTTTTTCTTGGACTCTATCTCCTTCCTGACGTTACCAAAGTGTTTCAAACCTATCTTGTGGATTACTTTAGTGGATGGATCAGACGGAGCATCACTAGCCCAAATAGCCTGAACAGTATCAAACAACCCTTCTCTGATAGCCACATCTCCTCAAAGTGAAATTGTTTTGAAGCTCCTAGCAGAAGCAATCTGCTAGGCACTATCCATATTGGGCAATGATCTGAAGAGAAAGAAGTTAAGTGTTGAACAGTCCGGCGAATTTATGATTTCTTTTGGTATTAATTAATTGGTTAATCCTATTAATTTTTTTTAATAGGTTAATTAAGTTTGGTTATATGGATCTTGTTGCAAGGGTTATGGAACATATTTTTCTTTTTTCTTTTTTGATGAATATGGAACATATTTTTCAGTTTCTCAAAACCCAAACATTATACTAATAAAACTTAGAACGCACAAGTTCCTCGTATTCACAAATTCTTCAGAGCTATTTGTTACACAAATTTCTTTTTCTTTTTTTATTTATTTATTTATTTTTTTAAGAAGTTACAAATTCCTCTTTATATGGCACGATAACAGCTGAATAATACCAACACAAATTTGTCATCATAATGTAACAATAATAGCTCACAAAGCTCATGAGTTACAACTTCTATAATATTTTGTGTGAACGGTTTTTAGTCCCCTTAACACAACCGGATTAACCTAGTTAATTAGCCAAGTGATTACCTTAGTCAAATTATGCAAATCTAGGTTATTATAATCAAACAATCATATCAAGTATATAGCAGGGGAAAAGTAAATAACACAATGATATGATGACCTAGGAAACCACAAGGTAAAAACCTGGGGAGGATTTAACCTAGCTATCCTCAAGGTAAACTTGAATCCATCATCTTGAAAGAATCGAAGTTCATACAATAAGACTTACAAGCTCTCACGCTCGACTTCTTATTGCTACCCACCAGTAGAACTTATTGACACGATCACGTGTAAGTTTCGAGCCCACAAACTCCTTCTTTCTTGGATTCACACCAGATACAAGCACACTCGCTTGTGTTTCTTTAAGTTTCAATGGCAGCAATTGAATTGATTATCAAGGTGTAGATAACATCTCCTCCTTGAAAACCCTAAGCTTTGTGTAAAGGAAAGTTTCTCTAGATCTCACAAGAGATTTACACAAAACAGCAATATGAGCAACACGAGCAACCTCTAAAACGTGGTTAGGGTTTGCCTTATATACCTTGGCAAAACATAAAACCCTAAAACGTTTTAAATAGGCTAGGGCTGAGTTGGAAATATGCAGAAAAAAAATATTCTGCCCGATATTCGATTGATTGAGCTTAAGCTTCGATCGATCGAGCCAGGCCGAAAGTCACTAATGCTTTCTGCAGCCACTCGATTCCAACTTTACATAAACGCACAACTTTGAGCAAGCCTAAACAAGACTAAACAACCTGTTTTGATCATGGTTTGCCAACAATACAAATTAGAGTTCTAAATACATAAATTCCTAAGTCTTTAGAACCTAACATTGTGTAATTTGCAAGTTCTAAATTATTGATGTAAATGGAGAATTTCCAACTTCTTATCATATGCATAACCAAATTACAATAATTTAGAACATGGTGGTCTTCTCCCTAGCAATTTCACCAATATAGAGTATTTCAAGCAAAGAAAATAATAAAGTATTTTAACATAATTACTCTTTAGCACTGGTTTTAATTGTATGTTTAAAATTGATTTTAGTACAACCACAAACACATTATTACCTAAATTCTGAACAGGTAAGTCCCCAGGTGTGAAAGGGGCAAAATTAAGGAAGGAGAGAGAGAGAGTTTTATTTTAAATCTTATAATTTAAGGTATGATAAATTAAATTTGGTGATCTCAATTGATAAACTGAAATTTAAAAAAGCAACTATCCTTTGTAAATAGAAATCCATGGAAAATCTAGCAAAACAACAAAAAGAACTATAGGAAAAAAAATCGCACAATCCTTTTAAATAAATATAAATCTTCCCTTTTTGTAATAATAATAATAATAATACTAATAATAATAATAATGATAATTAATTAAAAAAAGATCCCATATCATTCATGTTATCCGCTTAAGTTAAGTGAGTCCAAATCCTAGGATTATTCTATTCTTTTTGGTTGCAGCAAAAAACACACGAACCACCATGTCCAAACTACACAATCTCTCTTTTATTCAAACTCATGATTCACTCAAATATAGAGAGTTACAAGTTACAACATCCCAACACAACACAATACAGAAAGAAAGAAAAAGCTGCAAAACCTCACACACCTAAAATACTGTTACTAGTTCACGATACCTTGTTTAACAAAGCAACAAAAGCCAAACATGGAATTCTAAATGATAGTAACAAATTCTTTTTATATTTCATGCATGAACATGAATTTCCTAGAGGTAGAAGCTCGCTATCAAAACCGTGGAAAAAAACACAAACAAACAGGATTAATTGACCATATAGACATAGGATATAGCTATTGTTAGTTGTTACCCGTTGTTGAGAGACGGAGAAGGGAAGTATGAAAATGGCTTGGACATGGAACGTCCCATTTTATTTTAATCTGATATATGAGTAGTTGAGATATGACTATACATGTGTACATATATATACACGATGTGACTTGGAAGGTATGATCATCTCATACCTATTTGTTCTTTCTTTTTGAAAAATGAGGCAGTCAGGCAGGTGCGCTAGCTTGTTCATGGAAAGTTTAATTTCCAAACGAAATGGAGAGTGTCAATTTCATGGCTAAGATTTATCTTAAGGTAATCCTTAGCTCAAAACATGCCACATCATTTAAAACACATACTAACTTGACATCAGTTTAGGCAAAGTAAAAGAAAAAGAAAACAGAAGAAAAGACCAAATGCATTTCAAAACTTTAGGACGCTAAAGCTCAATTCTATCATATGCATATATATGGAAATGAACTTTAGAATGCTATAGTTCATAGTATGCAAGCACCCATCAGCATACTTAGCATCCCTTCCAAAGAGAAATGATGGTTTCATTTTTGAATTGTTTCCTGGGATAAAAATGAAAAGTCATATTTAACCATTCAATATTAATACATTTTTCTGCAGTTACTTGGCTTTTGTATTGTTGTAAGATCGGTTAGACTGTACGCAGATTGAGGGAAAGGTGTTCCCAGGAACACCTTGACCCGAAAATAAATTTTTTTTTTATATATATAATAATTTAAAATTTTTTATTTGTTTACCCTTAAAAAAAAAAAAAAAAAAAAAAGAAGGAACACCCTCAAGCAAAATCAAGAATACCCTCAAATAAAAAATAATTAAAAAAAATTATCTGTTCTACTTTCAAGCAAACAAAAAAAAAAAAAAAAAAGCCCCAAAAAATTTTTAAACTAAAATCTGAAAAAAAAAAAAAGTAACAGAGCAAGCCACTGCCCAAAGCCCAACATCAATCCTAAACAACAGATGGGAAAGCAAACCCAATCTAAAGAAAAAAAAAAACAACATATGACAAGCCCAACAGATGGTAGCAAACCCACGGGCCACGAATTCTCCAAAAACAAAAAAAAAAAAAAAAAAAAAAAAAAAAAAAAAAAAAAAAAAAAAAAACCAAAACCCAACCTAAAGACAAATGGTAGCAAACCTAACCCACGGATGGTAGCAAAAACTAAAATAAAAAACGGAGAAACAGAGCTCATCGCCTCTGCCTCAAACTCGAGCAACAGAGCTCACCACCATCAGTCATCACCATTTGGATCGGAGATCGATCATCGCCTCGGCCTCACCAGTCAGATGGGAGATCGGAATAGCACAGATCGGATCAGAGATTCCTTCCTCTCCAGTGGCCTCGACGTGCTGCCCAGCCCAACGGCGCCGCCCCTCAGCCTCAGCCTTAGCCTCCCTGCTCCCTCAACCTTAAGGTATTTCATTTTTACTTTACACTTTTCTTCTCTCTGACTCTCTTTTTCTCTAATGGGTTTTCTCTCTATTCTCTGACTTCTCTCTGTCTCTTTCTCTCTTTTATCTGAAGACTGAAAGTATGAAAATGAAATGAGAGTCTCTCTCTCTTTAAGACTAAAGACTTAATCTGATTGGTTGATTCTCTTTTTTCTTTTTTTCTTTTTTCTTTTTTTTTTGGTAAAATTGCTTAGCTTTATTTTATTTTATTTTTTTGATACGGACTTGCTTAGCTTTATTAAACTATAATTGCTTAGCTTTATTGTAACTTTATTAATATTTGTGATTGGCTAATTCTCTTTTTTGTCTTTTAGTGTATTGTCTATTGTGATTGGTGATTGTGAATTTCTAATTGGCTCTTTTGATTAGGGCTTGTTTGTTGAGTGTGGGGAAGGGTGAATGGGGCATGGGACTGGTTGGGAAGTAAAGGCGTGAGAGGCAGGCAATGGATAATGCATATGGGGTGTGTGCTAATAGTTAGTAAAGGAAAATAATGAAGCAATTAATAAACAATAATTAATAATTTAATTAACCAATACATTATAAAAGATAAACAAATTAAATTATGTTAGGCTAAACAACAATTAATAATTTTATAATTAATGAAATAACAATATAACAAATTATAATTTATAAAAGACAAACAAATTAATGAAACAACTAAATCTTGAATGCAAATTTGTTTTGGTTTTAAGAACCTTTTTTTTTTTTTTTTAAGCACAAACTTTATGCTGGCCAAATCTTAAATTTCGGCCAGTATATCCCGAAATAGACCGAAATGACCCGAAATTTTTTCAAAGTAGAACAGGAACACTTTGGACAAAATTTCTAGAGTCGCCATTGGCTGTACGAGTGCCAGCCCTATTAGTATCAGTTTTGTTACCTCAACAACTACTTGAGAGACCATTATATGTGTTTCTTGTCAGTTGCGGATTTAAGAATTTTTTTAAGGGTGGTCATTAAGAAATTTAAATTATATAAAATCTAATAAAGCGATAACTTGAATATTTGCTACAATTGTGAGTCAAGTCATGAAGGAGAGCAAAATTGTTGCAATTGCAAAGCCAAAAAGAGTATAACTATCATCTCCATTAAAGAGAACTCATAATTACAATATTTTTTTTAGTACCATTTTTTAAGAAAAACAAAATTAGAGATTATTTTATTGAATAAGTTGAATGATCTACAAATTTAAATGATTAGCTATTTTTATCTTCTTCTTTTTTTTTAATAGGCTTTTTGTTGAACAATTTGTTCACTTGTTGTTTGGTCTTGTCTTATTTTTGTTTGGTTTATGTTTGTTATTATTTGGACTATTATTTATTGTTGTTATTTAAGATTTTTTTTTTTAATTTATAAAAGGGATTAAGGATTATGTTTGGGGGGGTGGGGAGGAATTAATTTTAGAGCAATGCTCCGTCCACAACATTTTTACAATAAATCTTATGCAAAAAATTGTTATTGGTAGGTAAAAAAATAATATCAGAATTTTGGTCAAATTAGAATTAGTAATATCTTACTAAATTCAATTTGTTGTAAAATTATTGTAAAAATGTTATGAATGTAACATTACTCTTATTTTTGTTGAACTCAAATTTTTGTAATTCTTAAGTCAGGATATTCAACATTTTTATTACGGTGGTCACAATAGATTGGTTTAGCATATAACTTTTTTTGCAAGTCAAGTGCAAGTCAGGGTGGTCTCATCCTGACTTGCACGTGAAGCCGCCTGTGTTTCTTGTAATGTTCTATAAGTTTTTGTGTTGCTTGGCAGATTGAAATAATTACATGATTGGAAAGTAGAATTAATTGTTAAAAGGAAAAGATTACAAACACACTAGGAAGGTGTTTAGTTCGTAGTAATATATTCTTAATATGATGCACATTACGATGATGTGACATTAAAATTTTTTGTTTATTTTATTTTTCCAAACATTAGCATAATTTAAAATTACAAAATATATCACATTATCTTAATTTTATCACCTTCCTAAATAATATAATATTGTATTATTGTTATATTTCTCAACTTCAACTACTGAAGCAGTATGCAATTTTGTCAGCTGTAGGAGTGACGGCAAAGAGCGGAGAGTAAACTAAATATTTTTCGATCTACTGTGAGAGCCTTTAGTCTGTACTGTCTACTGTGAGCTCTCAACTCTTTGCGCAATTTCTTTCTTGTATATATTCCTTCTCATTACAGTAAAAACAATAAATTAATTAATTAACCTTACTGTGCATACGAGGAAATTAAAAAAAAATAAAAATATGTGCATAATGCATATATATTGTCCTACGTAGGATTGGGCTCAAAGGCCTTGCTCAAGTTCTATTTTCGGCTCACAGGCTTAGTTCTAATTCTCTTTAATGGTGAATAAATGCAAGCAGGGATTTCTAAATGAAAATCAAGTCTTGTTGGGCAATTTCTGGAGCAATAATGCTACTACCACATACTTTCACACACACTTTTACATAGTTATCTTATGTGGCACATTGTAATTAATTGTTTGTCACTATCATATGGATCTACAATTTTTTCTCTACCACTCACAATCTCTCATGTAAAACATTTGTAACAAGTGTGGGTAAGAGTGTGTAGTACTAGCATTATTCTTTTTGAAAATACCCCTCATTCTTACGCTGTGTGGAAGGATTGTGTGTCCAATTTGAATCCTTGGAAAATTTCTCAATTGATAAATGTTACATTCCTTTTAAAATTTCTTAAGCAGTTCTTGAGTCGTGTTTATCGTGTAGTTCCTCCCCAAATGTGTAGTCTCTTTCTAAAAATACCCCTTCATTTTTACGTGTGTGGAGGGATTCGGTCCAATTGGAATCCTCGGAAAATTTGTCAATTGATAAATGTTGTGTTCCTCTTAAAATTTCCTGAGCTGTTCTTGAGTGTATCATGCAGTTTCTCCCCAATTTGAATGTTAGTACTAGCATTATTCCTTTTGAAAATACCCCTTCATTCTTACGCTGTGTGGAGGGATTAGTGGCGGGCCACATAGTGTTTAGGGGTTTAAATGAACCCCTGACTTTTTTTTTTTTTTTTTTTTTTTACATATAATAATATTTTTAAAGTTTTGTTTTGATCACCCTAAATTGAAATTTTGAACCCCCTTAAATAAACCCAATAACAAATCAATTCAACACAACATGTATCTTGGCTTTTCTATTAAAAAAAAAAAAACCAATTTGATCTAAAATCTGATTAAAAAAAAAAAAAAAAAAAGCAAGCCTAACAACAAAAATTAATAATTTGTTGATCTTAATTCTCAGGGAAAAAAATAATTAAGTGGACGGTAAGGTGTAAACAATGAGAACTGGGAAGTGAAGCCAATTTTTAGTTTATTTTTAATGATTGTATTATTGTGTTGAAATCTTGATAGATTAATGCAAAAGACACCAAAAAAAAAATCTTAATAAATTATAAAGACTAATAAGTTGTCAAAGTTGAGTTGAATTTTTGAATAAAATAATTGAAAAGAGTTAAGACAAAAACTAATAAATAATAAATTAAAATATTCTAAGCAATAATAATTAAAAGGCGAAAAACACATTTTAGTCCCTATATTTTCAGGCGATTCCCATTTTAGTCCATACATTTTATTTTTACCGCTTTTAATCTCTATTTTGAAAAACGCTTCCTATTTTGATCCTTGCCGTTACATCAAAGACAGAAAATACATACGTGACAAACAGCAAAATTAAAAAATATTAAATTAATGTCCACATGGCCTAATTTAATAATAAAAAATATTTTTTGACATTAAAAAATGCCACGTCAGCATTTAAATTAAAAAAATTAATTTATTAATTTTAACTAAATAAAAAAAATTAAAAACAGAATTAAAAACTAAAAATCATATGAATTGAGATTTAAGGTGTCTTGAACAAAAACAATAAGAACACATACTTAGATCCAAGAACACAAACCCAAAAAAGAATAAAACTTTCACTTTCAAATTATTTTCTTGCGTTTTCTTGGCAGCCAAACAGAGAAGGCTTTCATTTCTACTCTCTTTTTCCAAATTTCTCGGCTAACCTAGAAAGCTTCCTTTCCCGTTTCCGCTTGAGAAATCGACGAGCTGCTGGGACTCCCTTCCAGATGTGCCACTGAAGACCCAACAAACAAACAACGTTGTACAAAGGAAAACAGTGAAGAAGAAGAAAATAAAACCCATCAAACAAAAGCAAGCTGGTATCGACGAGATCGGCAGCATTGAGGATGATGAAGGTGGTATTGGCGATGATGTGGAGGTGGATGGCGACGGAGCCAGCGAAGTTGCAAGCAGTGAGGTCTGGTTTGAGGAGACGAGACTGCCCTTTGAACTGCTCCATAGATTAAAGCAAAAGCAAAGATAGAGATTTTGGATGAGGACACAAAATCCAAACTTGCACAAAACCCAGATTAGAAATCTTTCATCAGACTCACATGCACAAAATAAGAAATTTTTACCAAAAAAAAAAATCAAAAAAGATTGTACGTTGGATCGTTTTGGGTTAGGTGGAGGAGGAGATGAGAGGCCACGCTTGGAAGCAGAGGAGCTGTGCCTTGTTTCAACCATGGTGTTGTTGGGTTGTAGTTGGAGTTCTTGGTCTCTGAAAGTTTGTTTGGTTTGTATAATATTTTTTTTAATAGTTTCTGGGTTTGTGTTCTTGAATCTAGGTTTGTGTTCTTGTTGTTCTTGTTCAAGACACACTTAGATCTCAATTCATATGATTTTTAATTTTTAATTCTGTTTTTAATTTTTTTTATTCAGTTAAAATTAATAAATTAATTTTTTTAATTTAAATGTTGACGTAGCATTTTTTAATGTCAAAAAATATTTTTTATTATTAAATTAGGCCATGTGGACATTAATTTAATATTTTTTAATTCTGTCGTTTGTCACATGTGTATTTTCCGTCTCTGATGTAACGGTAGAGATCAAAATAGAAAGCATTTTTCAGGATAGGGACTAAAAGCGGTAAAAATAAAATGTAGGGACTAAAATAGGAATCGCCTGAAAATGTAGGGACTAAAATGTGCTTTTTGCCTAATTAAAATTCACTTAACAATAATAATTAATGACTTTGTTATAATAGTAAGAGACAATTGATGATTTCCAAGATTTAGTTTTAGCAACACTAATCTTCTATATACTAAGGAACAATATGCTCAATGAACTTATAGTCTATTCTTTATTCTCTTGCTGTATCACAGATAAATTTTTTATAAAGAAATCACGTATACCACAAGATTCATCTCCCACCTAAAATTTATTATTTAAAAGAACTCGTGTTGACTTGAAAAATATTAATTCGAATCATAGATTGTGAAAAATCTCATCTTAACATCCTAATAATCAAGATGAAATAAGAAAATATTCTTTACAAAAAGGTTATTGTCAACTTCATAAATTTGAATGACCCCCCTAAAAAAAATGTCTGGAGCCGCCACTGGAGGGATTATGTGTCCAATTTGAATCCCTGGAAATTTTCTCAATTGTTAAATGTTATGTTCCTCTTAAAATTTCTAGTGCTGTTCTTGAGTTGCAGTTTCTCCCCAATAATGGTCCACATTCAACATTTGAAGCAAGTCCAGATTATGTATCATTAGAAGTTTCTTTAACATAATTCATAAGAGACAAATGTTACATTGAAGAGAGAGAGAGAGAGAGAGAGAGAGAGAGAGAGAGAGAGAGAGAGAGAGAGAGAGAGAGAGAGAGAGACAAAAATAAAATTATCTACAGAGCATGAATCCATTATCCATGGAGTGATTAATACAAAAGAATCTCCAACGTTGGCGTGACAAATTTTTGGCCTTGGCTAATAAGAGAGATAAATCAGGACAAAATTGCAAAATGCCCCTTTTGGGTAAACTAACTAGCGTTTTGCCCTCTTTCTCAAACTAATTAGGAAAGTGCCCCTCTTTTGAAAATTGAGTTTCTCAAAATCGATTTAGGCCCTATAGCGGCGTTTTTAAGAGGCCTATAGTGACGTTTTCAGGATTTATAGTGGCGTTTTGTAACTCGATTTATATACAATCGAGTTATAGGTAAAAAAAATTAAAAAAATTGCCTATAACTCGATTTATTGGAAGTTGAGTTACAAAACGTCACTATAGGCCCTAAAAACGTCACTATAGGTCTTTAAAAATGCCACTATAGAGCTCCAGAATTTTTTTTTTTAATAACTTGATTTTGAGAAAATCGAGTTTCAAAAGAAGGGTATTTTCCTAATTAGTTTGAGAAAGAGGGCAAAACGCTGTTTAGTTTGCCCAAAAGGGGCATTTTGCAATTTTGTCCAAATAAATCTTCCACCTAATTAAGTTTGAGGCTTACAGGAATCATCCCACTTCCCACAAATAATGCCCTTACATTAGTTAGATGAATACAAGGACTTCTCTCTAGCAAACACTTGAATTTCTGACAGTGGCTAAGTAGTTCTTAATGTGGCTGTAGGCCTAAGGCAAATAAAATGTTTTTGATCCCTTCTCTGCCAGATTTTCCAATTATACCACACTCGTAGGCCATAGTTTCATACATTTCATCCCTCCTTCCTTGGTATTTCCAGGCTTATTGCGTCTTTAAAAGCTTTAGTCTTAGACATCTTGATCCCTTCTCCCATGAATATCCGGGTTTATCACGTCTGGCTATACCTCTACAGTGTGTAACTTATATTGTGCTCTAGATGAAAGCGTTGGACTTATCAATGCTGAAAGTGAAAGGATGAGAGGAAAGAAAATTTAGTAAATTTTCATATTGCCATATGTAGTGGAATTGAAATCAATGTGTGTGATTTGATGGAGACAAGCTATATACTTTTACCACTAATTTGAAGCGTTCACAAGTTGTGGATCCTATCTAAAAAATGATGCAATATTTATTTTGTTCTCAGATCAACAGTCAAAATATGATATAAAGAGAGAAAGAATGATAAAGAAATTTCTAAACACAATTTTGTGCTTAGGTTGACGTTTTCATTTTTTACCCTCAAGAATTTATCAAATATAAGTATATAACCAAAATTATAAAAGTTTTGATCTGTAGTGGAATTGAAATAAATGTGTCTGATTTGATGGAAACAAGCTATATACCTCTACCACTAATTTGAAGTGTTCACTTGTTGTGTATCCTATCTAAAAAATGATGCAATATTTATTTTGCTCTTAAATCAACAATTTAAAAATAACATACAGAGACAGAGAATGATAAAGAAATTTCTAAACACAATTTTGTGCTTAGGTTTGACGTTTTCACTTTTTACCCTCAAGAATTTATCAAATATAAGTATATAATCCAAAATATAAAAGTTTAGATCATTAGGGCCAAGAAACTAATAAATGCAAAACAAATAGATTCGCTTTAAAATGAGAAGTAAAATAAGAAATACTAGAAATAATCAATGTTACCACCGTGCATCATTTGCGTGATGGTTACTCCACAAGTACAAAGTTCAAGTTTTCAAGAGAGAGTTTCACAGGTATAAATACTTAAATTGTATTAGGGTAAAATTTCTTCGTACTAATAAATAAAAATGGAGAGGAATAATCAATGTTCTAATTAATAGATTTATCCTAAGACCTACCATCTCAAAACCAAGCATATGATGCTAAGAATGTTCATGAATAGAAATAATTAATAGTTTCATTTTTTAGTCAACGAAGAATCATGGCAATGCCTATCACAAGACCGAATGTCCAAACTTATCAAAAGATTAAAAATATTGCACTTCAAAGTCTTTGCTATATTGCTATTATTAGACTACCGACTACAAGTCTACAACAGAGACTTTACTGTTCAAAAAGATTGCAACTTAAAAAGGTTCAAATTAATATGCACACACTCATGATCTCCTAAAAGACAAAAACAAAATAATTAAACGCCTTGTATCTTGGGGCAACCCTCAAGGGATTCCTCCCTATACCTGGTGTGTGTGGGACGGGATGATTACATAAACCTGAGGGTTGAGACACTCAAAAATATTTGGATACCCTCATTTGTCAAAAAAAAAAAAAAAATACCCTCATTTGTCAAGACTGTCACTCATTTCTTCGTTTTAGTCTTCTTCTGTTGTATTTTTTTTTCTTTCTTTCTGATGTGAACTACAGTCTTGAGAGAAAGAGAGAGAGAGAGAGAGGTTATTGCTCTTTATTACCAAGGTAGGAATGATAGAGAGTGAGACAGGAAGGAGAGAGTTTTGTTTCTCTATAATATCTAGGTTGGAATGAGAGAAAGAAGAAATGGGGTAGCGTGGAATGTGGGGTCCTTAAAAAAGCAGAAGGTGGTAATGATGGATTAGAGTCTTTAGACTTATGATAAATATGAGTTAGACTTATGGCAACGAAGAATAGGACTTTCATTAAAAAAAAATAATTAATTAATTAAAAAAGAGAGAGAGAGAGAGAGGTTGTCCTTAACTTGACCTTAAGAAAATTTCAACAATAGATTAAGGTAAGCATTATAATTAATTTGGGTAGTTGTGAAATCATGATAATTCAAGATCTTAGAATTTATATAATGGTTGTTTATAATTTACAATCCACATTTAATATGAAATATGTTCTTAGATTGTCTTTTAGATGATAATTCAAGATCCTAGAGCCAAGTTACATAATCTTGTATTCCCTTTAAGACTGTCTTTTTCTATTTTACATAAACCCACAATTGTTTGGTGTAAGAGATCCATGATTAAGTTCCAGATTCTCTTAGCAAATGGGCGAGCAATGAAATTTTAGTAGTTTAAAATATAATCTGTCCGACAAATTAACCTCCATGATTGATTTAATTTTATTTGAGCCCCAAATCTCTCTCTCTCTCTCTCTCTCTCTCATATAATTAATTCGTGTAGGAGTATGACTTTCATAAAAAAGAAAAAGGAATATTACTTATGAGAGAGAGTGAGAGAGCAAACAGAGAAAGACCTTATTGTTCTTTACCTAGGTAGGAATGTGAGAGAGAGAGAGAGAGAGAGAGAGAGGAGGGATAGTGGGGTAGCGTGGAATGTGGGGTCCTTCAAAAAGCAGAAGATGGCAATGATGGATTAGAGTCATTAGACCTATTCTGAGATACGAGTTATAAGTTACGCTCATGGCAACGAGGAATACAACTTTCATAAAAAAAAAAGAATACAACTTTCATAAATTAAAAATAAAAATAAAAAAAAAAAAAAAAAAAAAAAAAGCATCCAGCTAATTTTCACTACGATGGCATTTTAAAATCTCACTTATTCTAGTTGTAACTATACTTTTATACAACTTATTTTTTAAAACAAAATAAGCCAATGAAATTTAGTTCAACCTAATAATAATTATAAGAAGAGTAACTATATGAGCTCAATCAACAAAAATTGATAGTATTAGAAGATAGCATCAGATATGCAACCTCAAACATTGGTACTGACTGAAATCAACATGTATGGCAACCTTTTCTTTGTCAGGTTGCAATGAACTCGGCTTTCGAAGTTCAGTCAGCATTTATAGAAATTAGTAGACAACATTACAAGTCTTCACAAAACACAGGAGGAAATGCTTAATGTATATACGCGTGGAAGATCCAGCATCTTGAACCATTAAATACCTTCACACTGCAAATAACATCTGTTTCCCCCAACCTGACTTTTGCTGAACCATTTACCTGCCAAGGCTGCCATTAAGTCCATGATAACGTAAAAACCAGCAGAAAAAAGTTCACTTTATCTGGAAGAAAGCAGACCAAAGCTGATGTAAAATAAAATTAATTTCCTTGTTTACATGAGTTAAACTACTATGCAACTCAAATTAGACTTAATTCTAACTAATTGGGTTTGGCTATAT
Organism: Quercus suber; assembly: GCF_002906115.3. Lineage (NCBI taxonomy): Eukaryota > Viridiplantae > Streptophyta > Magnoliopsida > Fagales > Fagaceae > Quercus > Quercus suber. Next base: position 130,343 of record NW_027069847.1, read on the forward strand.
GAATCCTTTTCCAGTATTCAGACTATATCTTTCATCAGAACGAAGGTCTTGAGCAATGCCACACTGTATGAAGTGCTCTTCTCCCAAGAGATAGTCCACCATTCCTGCACATACATAAAAACAAGGAGAGATAATGGTTGCAACGTTACACATAATTAGAACTTGTAAGTACTGGGAGAAAATATTCATTAAAAAAAAAAGTACCGGAAGAAAACTAGAGGAACAACAAATATGCTGAAGGAAACCATTAGGTGTTAAGAAGACGTTGTCATTAACAATAGTTCCTGAAGTCAAAAAGAAATTCTAGTCTTTTATAACCCCATTATTGGCAGAAAAACAAAAGGCACACATTAATTAAGTCAATATTCAATAAACCTAATTTCTTTATTAAAAGGGCTTGCACAATGTCTTATATAACTCCTTATTGGCTTGTGTCGTAAGGCATGCAGAAGCAATTTCTGAAAATGAGAACAGCGATTTCAATTAGCTTAGCCTAGAAATGTCAAATGAGAGACAAGAGACAATTAAAAAGGCCAAGCATATTACTTAGGCTATTATTGATATGGTCCAACCCAGCCCAAGTAACAAAAACAATTCCATTAGCCGAAAGGAACGGAAACTAAAATTATTCTAATTAAGTTTTTTTTTTTTTTAATAACAAAAAAACTACTCTATTTTGATAATTCAATTTCCATAAATGAATACTACATATCTCAATATGGCACACCATTATTATTTTAAGGAGAAAAAAATATAAAGCCTGAGTTTAGGCACAAAAGCTAAATGATCATGAGGAATTTGAGCAGGGCATAGCAGTCTCCATACACACAAAAAACGGTGAAATTTTGCGCAGGGATAGCAGTCCCTAATAACATTGGCAAAAATTTGTTCATTAAAAGAAGTAGTCGTTTTGTTTTCTTCATCAATAAATAAATATACGTACAATTCAATAATAGGTTTAATTATTCTCGAAATACAAATTTCTTATGGTAAATGATTGACCCGATTCAACAATGTAGTCATCTTTTTTGAGATTATATTCATGTTTGATTATTCAAGGAAGTATCCGATTTTTTTAGCATTTTTATGTTGTGGGCAAGCATAGTCATTGTTTTATGTATTTAATAAAATCTCTAGATAAGTTGGAGTGTATTTCATTGAACCTCTTTTGATATTTGGATCTTCTTTAGTTGATGTTTTTCAACAGAATATATATATCTCTCCAACATTAATTTTGAATTTACATCGAGAAAAAAACAAATTCCTTATTTCATTCGCTTTATCTAAGTTTTCCATAAAGCTTGGTCATCATTTAGATGCCAAAAGGAAATAGAACAATACCATAATAAAATAAGATGTACCTCACCAGAGGAAGGTATACAGTATATTACACATCCAATTCTAGGTTCACACCATGCCAGAATATTAGTACCAATCTCCAATGATGCAAAATCAACCCAGTGCTCTATGTGGACCAGAAAATTCAAGCATACAAAAAAATAAGCATCATAACACACATGCATGCAGAAAGAGAGAGCACCATCAGCAGCACCAAACATCTCACAATACCTAGGTCACTATCAAAAGAAGATGACAAAAGAAGCCTTTTATAGCAACCTCACTGAAGTTGGTCTTGGTATTTGAGTACAGCCTCTTCCACTCATCCAGAGTCCAGTATCATCTTACTTGGGGGCAGTAGATCAAGAGTATTCTTAGGTTTGGACTTTGGACCCTCCTCTTCCTCACCAGGTTCTGATTTGGGCTTTGCTGGTTCCTCTTTTTTGGGTTCATCCTTAGGATTTGGTTTAGCAGATTCTTTTGGCTGAGATGCTTCTTTGTAACAGGAAACAGACTTATCTGTTTAATCTCTCCCAGAACCTTCTTGAAATTTGGTTGATTCACCATGGTCCAGAAGTATCTTTCCACATAAGGGAACTCAGAAATAAAGCTCTTAGTCATGAGTTGGGTGAAGCCTATGTATAAGTTGCACACTGTAACAATGTCAGCCAGGGTTACAGAATTCCCAACCAGTAAAGTGTTTGAAGCAAGATAAGTGTCTAGAGCATCCAGCACTCTCTTCAATGAAGAAAGTGCAGCTTCCTCAGCCTTCACGCAAAAACACATTCACTTCAAATAAGGGCAGTCCATAGTTATGGGGGGATTATGAACATTTAGATTTTCCATGTAGAATATGTTAGCATGTTTATGATGTGGGCAAGCATAGTCATCTTTTGATATTTGGATCTTCATTGGTTGAATTTTTTCAATAGAATATATATAGCCCACATTAGGCCATGAGCTTTAGCTCAAATGACACCTCCTCCCCATATAAGTTTTAGGTGGAGGGTGAGGTTGTGAATTCAAGACTTATTAGATGTGTAACTTACCATAAAACTTGTTCATCATTTGGATGCCCTAAAAGGAAGTAGAACAATTCCATAATGAAATAAGATGTAGCTCACCAGAGGAAGGTATATTGCACATTCAATTCTAGGTTTACACCATGCCAGAATATTAGTATCAATCTCCAATGATGGAAAATCAATCCAGTACTCTATGGGGAACAGAAAATTCAAGCGTACAAAACAATAAAGTATCATAACACACATACATGCAGAGAAAGAGAGAGAGCACAATCAGTAGTACCAAACATCTCGCACAAAAAATATGAGAAGAAGCATAAAGAGGATTGCTACCCTTCAGGCAAGTAATTAAAGCAACAGATAAAAAGCCCATAAGTTCCAACATAACAATCTTCGAGGGATGACCAAAATTAATAGGTGAGGGAGGAAAATTTATAGTCTTACCATAACATGCTATCGAATTGCTCTCAAATATTGGACCAACAGGTGTTTCCAACACAGGAACCTACAAGAAAAATAGATTTAATAGTAAAGCCTTTAATCAACCTAACATACAATTAGTAGTATAGATTACCAAAAATTCCACAATATAGAAATATACCTTCCTAATAGGTTGAGAAACTCAGGAGTTTTATTACAGATACCCATCTCAAAATCTGGGGACAGTTTGACTTTCACACCAGTGTTCTCTGCAGAGATGAGTGTCTCGAAAGAATTTTTATGGTCATCCCAGCATGCAGATCAACATTCTTGCTAGTATTATCCCAGGAAAATGTGACAGTTTACTGATGCAGACACAGGGTTTTGAAACCAAATTTCCATTGAAAGAAAACTAAAATAAAATCCTTTAGACAAACAAAGAAACCACCAGAATTAGTGTGCATTTGGATAACTTATTTTTATTGGCTTGAAAAATAAGTTTGCCTAAAAAATAAGCTCAGAAATAGTATAGTTGTACTTAGAAAAAGTGTGGCTTTAAAAAATTTACATATGCTAATGGTGAAAATAATCTGAATTTTATGCTAAAACAGTGGGCCCTTAAACACATCAGCAAACTCATTATACAAAAAAAGAAAAGAAAAGGAAAAAAAAAAGAAGATTAACAAACAAAATCAAGAACATTTTTTAATTCAGCAATATGATATTGCAGCAAATAAACATTGGTATCAAGCATGAAAGAGCGGGTGAGGTTAAGCTCACAATGGATAGGTCAAACCACCCTAATGCAATAAATAAATACGTGAGCGTGTGTGTGTGTGTGTGTTGCATATGAAAAAATTTTCATTATTTTGACAATCAATCTTTGATGAAACCATGGAAGATTGATTTGTTTTTACTTTGGATTTTTGTTCATTCAAGACTTATTTTTGTTGTTCCGCCAACTACTTGACAAAATTTTCATCCAAGATAATGGTTTCTAATGCGGAATCAGTTTCCAAGTTGAGTTCAAGACTTTTTCTGAAAAATACAAAGTAACAAAGAAGACTTTGCTACAATTGAATGAAAAGGTGTGTTCAATAGAAACAAAGCTAGAAGATTTGTTAGCTATTCTAGATATCTTGATAGGATGGAACTTATAAAGAACTTAGATATTCTAAGTTAGACCCAAATTTATCACCACCCTATTTGGCAAACATTGCACCTTTTATCCCTTCAAAATCTGATGGATATGGCCTTACCAATTAGCTGCCACAGCAACCTCAATTAGGTACTGGAATTGGGTCGGTTTGTTAAGGTCTGGTATTAAGGAGAGATAAACTCAGCCTAATGATTCACCACAAGTCCAACTTAAAAAAAATAATAAAAAAAAAAAAAAAAACTTATCTAGCTAGGAAGGGGAGACAGAGAGAGAGAGAGAGAGAGTTGAGTAGCGTGGGATGTGGGGTCCTTGAAAAAGCAAAAGGTTGCAATGAGAGATTTGGATGATTGGATCCAAGTCTTCGAATTGATCTAATGCTTTGAAAACATATATTGCTGACTGATGAGTAAAAACTTTGCAGAATGTTATTGACGACTTAAAGGAATTTTTATGTTAGGCCCCCTTTCCAATCCACCAATTAAGGATCATGGAGCTCTACTAATAAATTGCATCACGTTATTGATTTGAGTAACGCTGTTGGAGAATGCAATTTCATTTGCTATTATACTACAAATTAATTGTGTTCTCATTTATATCTTCAACTTACACGTACCCTTCAAAAATAGCTGATGATTCCATTAAGGACAATCAAGTAGTCCATTTATTTAATTTATAGTATCATGCTTTGGATGCCAAATCTAAACAAGACCTTCTCTTTTCAGCTTCTTTTTATTACATTTTAATTTGAGGCACAATTTAGATATGGTCACACAATAAAACGAAAGGCATTAATAGTATTAGACTCCGTATGTCAAATTTTCACAAAACTTTTCTGTGTGGTTTGACTAATCCCTAATGCTGAACTCGCAATAAAATGGGATGTATTTTATTTTTTGGAAGCTGCTTTGAAGTTGTTTTTTAATGAAAGTGTCATTATGGGTGTTAGTTTACTTAAATTGTTGGCCAAATATCTTAATTTTTTCTCACCCACTGGATCTTAATCCAAATGATCTTGAAGCATGAAAGTCCTTTTTTTTCTCCTATTTATGTGGGAATTCTTTATTATTATGGAAGGAAAAAATTTTAATTTGTCACAAAGAGTATATTTCAATAGAACCCAAATTGTTTTCTTGTATACTTTTCTCTTGAATCAAACTACCATTAACTCTAGCTAGAGCTTGAACATAAATCACAAAGTGATCCATCTTAAGATTGCAAACGAAAATTACTACAAATCCTTCTTTAGTTTTTTCAAGGGTGAGCACAAAAAGATGAGGAATGGTGAAAAAATATTCAGTAGGTTTTGGACATGGGTGGAACCTGGCATGAGATACCATAGAAGACGCGTTGCCTAATAACGAGAGAGATGACACTAATCATGTAAAATAGCTTTCTGGTGAAGAGGACATTTTAATATTATTCGTGTTTTTAAGTCATTCTAATGTTAGTATTTGCTACAAGTAGGGCGAAGTATTAAAAAATAATAATAAAATAAAATAAAATAAAATAAAATTATAAAAATAAAATAAGCATCCATTTAGTATTAATAAACTATCAGCAAATAAAAAGACATAAAATAATTGTTTCTTAATACATTAAAATACAATAATCTTAACATATTTAAATCTTAAAAATCATTAATAATTAAATTCATATTAAATGTCAAAGTAATTTCCCTTTCATTATTATTGTAGGGACTAGGTTTGAGCACTTTCTCGTTTGGATAAGTGGGCTCAGACCCAATTAGCCCAATACAATGAATTTGTAGAGGATGGATTCAAAAACTAGGCCTTAGTAAGGATTCCAACAACTAAACATGGCTACGAGTGGGTTAAATAACAAGGAAATAGATTCAAAGTATAAAGTTCCATCCTCGGCAATCTCCTGAGGAGCTTATAGTTCTTATTATTTTCTCAAGTGCTTAGTTACAAAGGTTTCTAAGGTGATACGCATTGCTACGATGTTTTTCTCCCCCTTCACTCTAGGGGATTTTTTCCATTATGTACTCCCTCTTAGTTGATCTTGGCCCTTCATCTACTGATCATGCAGGTCACTACTTGAGTGCTTGTTCCATCAGCCACCTTCCTCAACTTTCTGTGAGCTGTAGCAACCTAGGCAACTTTGTTCAGGGATCATTTCCCCATCATGCATGGATAAAGACAATAATACACTCAAGGGCCGAGAAACTCTACTGTTTGTAATGAAACGAGAGCCAAAAGCTTGGGTTAGCTACTTGTACGAATATATGGAATTCGTCTTTAGGCCATTGAACCACCTCATCACCACTGGTTCCAAGCTAGATGGGAAAACTTTGCACATTAGCGCCTCGTTTTTAAAATGGACAGCCATCCTTTGGTTGAACTAACTCACATACTCCACAGGGTCAGTTTTGCCGTTAGATATGGCGACAGCTAGCTACTGGAATCATCGAGGAAGTGTAGCCCCTTCTATGTGACGCATGAAGGGTGAATTGGAGAGTTGATCCAGTGCCCTGCTCATGGCTTCATTTCCTAAGCCCCTTGGGGACAGGCTTTTATGTTTACGCTTCCGGTGGTGTTCTTCTTCGTGAAAGAAGGTTTCGCTTAGAGGAGTTCTAGATCTTTGGCTATAGTCATCATCGCTTCCATCATCGAAGGGCATGTCAGGGCTAGGATGAGGCCGCCTTCATTGTGCATGGCGCAGTTTTCTCTTTAAGTTGTCTATCTCTCGCTGCATGGCCAGCTTATCATCATGTCTCTGGGATACGTGGCTCCTAACTTCTTCTAATTGCGCGGCTCGGTTGTTATTTTGTCTCTGGAGCACGTGGCTTCCGCTAGTTTGAGTGGTGTGCATGCTTCCCTCTTGAAACCTTCCATTCTCTTCATTTCGATCACGCTTAGGGTTGGGAAAGTTGCCCTGTCGTTGGGATCTAGCCGGCTCAGGCTGATGGGAGCCTACTTGATGAGGGCCTGATTCTACCGTACTTGATTGTTACCCTTACTAACACACAAGTTCTTCTCACAGATGGCACCGATTGTAGAGACTGGGTTTAAGCACTTCTCCGTTTGGATGAGTGGGCTCAGACCCAACTAGCCCAATACAATGAATTTGTAGAGGATGAGTTCAAGAACTAGGCCTTAATAAGGATTCCAACAACTAAACATGGCTACGAGTGAGTTAAATAACAAGGAAATAGATTCAAAGTATAAAGTTCCGTCCTCGGCAATCTCCTGAGGAGCTTATAATTCTTATTATTTTCTCAAGTGCTTGGTTACAAAGGTTTCTAAGATGATACGTATTGCTACGATGTTTTTCTCTCCCTTCACTCTAAGGGATTTTTTCCATTATGTACTCCCTCTTAGTTAATTTTGGCCCTCCATCTGTTGATCGTGCAGGTCACTACTTGAATGCTTATTCCATCAGCCACCTTCCTCAGCTTTCTATGAGCTACAGCAATCTAGACAACTCTGTTCAGGAGTCATTTCCCCATTAATGCGGCCAGAATGTTAGTTGTGGGCATTTAATGTGGAGGTGATAATCCCTCATTGAATTGTCCCTCCACCATGCTTCCATGGCTGATCCATTGTACTTGTCTCTTCCTTGGGATGCTTAAGGAGGCCGTCTTTGGTGGTGTGCTACTCTTCCTTTCCATGATCTCGGCAAGCCGAGGACAAGATCGTCCTCGGCGATGTCTCTTGGCAACTTAGGCTTCCTTCGTTCGTCATCGGACGTTTCTTCATCCTCGACTTGGGCCTTGGGTTTAATATAAAGTGGGCTGAAGTCGCTAGATTCTTAGGCCCCATAATTATTATTATTATTATTCTTTTTTGAGGAATCCATTTCATTATATAAAATCAAAGAGTCTGTGAAAATCTCATTTCCCAAATGCTAAAGATAAATGACAAATAAACAAATAATTGAACTAATAAAAAGTGGCATATACATACAAGACACGTACTATATGCACACAACACAAAACACAACAACATTGTTCTACAATCACACAACATATGATATGATCAACTAATTTTATCAAATTTAAACAACTAATTAACCAAGATTCAAACAAACTCATCTTGAAAAAAAAAAAAATCAACTCATCTTGAAAAGGCACCAAGCAATTATCGTAAACAATAAAAAAGACAAGCTACTGAATTAAGTTACTAACAGAACTATTTATATCGAATACGAGACAAGCCTAATTATGACTTATTATGACTTATACTGTTATAACATGGCATATAGACCATAGAGGGAGATCCATGTTCTCGGAAGACAAATGTGTGGGTTCCACCCTTTGATTTTGGTCTCGGGTAACTTGCTTTGTAGCCACAAGAGAGAGAGAGAGAGAGAGAGAGAGAGAGAGAATTTTGGTCTTGCGTGAATTAGCTTTGTAGGGGTCTAGGTGAGAGAGTTATTTTGGTCAGCTTTGCAGGCTAGAGAGAGAGAGTGGAAGACAAATGTGTGGGTCCGCCCTTACATTTTGGTCTCATGCTTTTCTTATCCTTAACTATGAGAACTCATCCCTCAAAAATAATAATATGAAAGAAGCCTTGAGAGCCACAGAGGCAATAGTACGTATTAGTATCAAATTATCAAATAAATAGAGAGAGAGAGAGAGAGAGAGAGAGAGGCAACTGTATTTGTATCAAATCAAATTATCAAATAAAGGGGTGGCGTAGGATCTGGGATAATTGGGATCGTTCAAAAAAGGCAGAGACGTAGAGCCACGTGATTGGGTTCTCTAATTAGAAATTTAGAATGAGCTAGCTTTTTTGTTTTTTTGTTTTTATTTTTTATTTTTTTATTTTATGAATGAGCCGACTTATGAGTTCCATATTAGAAGACTCTAATAGCACTTGATTTCTTCTGAGTTTATGACTTCGTTTAGTATTAATTAATTGGTTAATCTTATCAATTGTTTTTAATAGGTTAATTAAGTTTGGATAAATGGATCTTTTTGCAAGGGTTATGGAAAAAATTTTTTTTTTTCCTTTTTTGATGAATATGGAACATATTTTTTAGTTTCTCGGAATCCAAACAATTATACTAATAAAAATTAGAACGCACAAGTTTCTCATATACACAAATTCTTCAGAGCTATTTGTTACACAAAATTTTTTTTTTTTTCTTTTTTGAGAAGACACAAATTCCTCTTTATATGGCATGGTAACAGCTGAATAATACCAACACAAATTTGTCATCATAACGTAACAATAATATCCCACAAAGCTCGTGAGTTACAACTTCTATGATATACATATATATATATATATAGTTTTTGAATGAAAAAAAAAAAAATTAGATATCATATGCATAACCAAATTACAATAATTTAGAACATGGTGGTCTTCTCCCTAGCAATTTCACCAATATATAGTATTTCAAGCAAAGGAAATAATAAAGAACTTTAACATAATTACTCTTGAGTAGTGGTTTTAATTGTATGTTTACAATTGATTTTAGTGCAACCACAAACACATTATTATCTAGATTCTGAATAGGTAAGTCCCCAGGTGTGAAAAGGGAAAAATTAAGGAAGGAGAGAGAGAGAGGGTTTTATTTTTCTTTATCGGGATAGAAATGAGAGAGAGAGAGGGAGAGATTTTATTGTTCTTTATTACCGAGGTAGGAATGATAGAGAGTGAGACAGGAAGGAGAGTTTTGTTTCTCTGTAATATCTAGGTAGGAATGAGAGAAAGAAGAGGGGATAGTGGGGTAACGTGGAATGTGGGGTCCTTAAAATAGCAGAATGTGGCAATGTGGATTAGAGTCATTAGACTTATGATAGATGAGTTAGACTTATGGCAATGAAGAATACGACTTTCATTAAAAAAAAAAAAAAAAAAGAGGTTGTCCTTAACTTTTCTTTTCTTTTCTTTTTTTTAAGAGGGGGTTGTCCTTAACTTGATCTTAAGAAAATTTCAACAATAAATCAAAGTAAGCGTTATAATTAATTTAAGTAATTTTGAAATTATATTAATTTGAGATTCTAGAATTTACATGATGGTTGTTTATAACCTAACAACATAAAAAAAAAAATATTTACAATCCACACTTAGTGTGTGTTTGGCACTCGCTTAAAAAAATCAGTTTATTTTACCATTTAACTTATTTTTGTTACTATTTACGGTTCCACTGTACTTTTTGATACTATTCATGAATTCCGCTATACTATTTCAACTAATTTTTACCTTTATCTACCATACTTTCAACAAAAAGTTTTCATGAGTTTCAGTAAAATAAGTAAATCCTAGACCCTTAATATGAAATATGTTCTTAGATTGTCTTTTATATGATAATTCAAGATCCTAGAGCTAAGCTACGTAATCTTGTATTCCCTTTAAGATTGTCTTTTTCTATTTTACATAAACCTACTATTGTTTGGTGTAAGAGATCCATGATGTAGTTCTGGATTCTCTTAGCGAATTGGCAACCAATGAAATTTTTCTAGTTTAAAATATAATTTGTCCAACAAACCTCCATAATTAATGTAATTTTATTTGAGCCGCAAATCTCTCTCTCTCATATAATTAATTTGTGTAGGAATATGACTCATAAAAAAGGAAAAAAGAAAAAGAAAAAGAAAAAGGAATATTACTTATGAGAGAGAGTGAGAGAGCAAACAGAGAGAGACTTTATTGTTCTTTACCGAGAGAGAGAGAGAGAGAGAGAGAGAAGAGGGATAGTGGGGTAGCATGGAATGTCCTTCAAAAAGCAGAAGGTGGCAATGATGAAATGATGAATTAGACTTATTAAGAGATACGAGTTATGCTCCTCAAAAAAAAAAAAAAAAAAAAAAAAAAAAAAAAAAAACTTATTAAGAGATACGAGTTATGCTCCTCAAAAAAAAAAAAAAAAAAAACACTAAACATCCAGCTTATTTTCACTACTATGGCATTTTAAAATCTCACTTATTCTGGTTCTAGTTGTAATTGTACTTCTATACACCTTATTTTTTAAACAAAATAAGCCAATGAAAATAAGTTCAACCTAACAATAATTATAAGAAGAGTAACTATATGAGCTCAATCAACAAAAAATGATAGTATTAGAAGATAGCATCAGATATACAAACTCAAGCATTGGTGCTGACTGCAATCAACATGTATGGCAACCTTTCCTTTGTCAGGTTGCAATGAACTCGGCTTTCCAAGTTCTGCCAGCATTTACAGAAATTAGTAGGCAACATTACAAGTCTTCACAAAACACAGGAGGAAATTCTTAATGCGGATACGTGTGGAAGATCCAGCATCTTGAACCATTAAATACCTTCACACTGCAAATAACGTCTGTTTCCCCCAACCTGACTTTTGCTGAACCATTTACCTGCCATTAAGTCCATGATAACGTAAAAACCAGCAGAAAAAAGTTCACTTTATCTGGAAGAAAGCAGGCCAAAGCTGATGTAGAATAAAACTAGGGGCTGTTTGATATTGTATTTTAAACAATAATTTTCAGTATTTAAACAACATTACACGTATTTCACACATTTTTTCAATTACATGTATTTCCAAAAAATATAAACAATGTTACTAGAACAATATTACCAAATGGGCCCTTAATTTTCTTGTTTACATGAGTTAAACTACTATGCAACTCAAATTAGACTTAATTCTGACTAATTGGGTTTGGCTATATGAATCCTTTTCCAGCATTAACACATAATTAGAACTTCTAAGTTCTAAGTACTACTGGAAGAAAACTAGAGGAACAACAAAAATGCTGAAGGAAGTCATTAGGTGTTAACAAGACGTTGTCATTAACAATAGTTCCTCAAGTCAAAAAGAAATTCAAGTCTTTTATAACCCCATTTTTTGTTAAGGAAAAGAAGACCCCTTATTGGCAGAAAAACAAAAGGCACACATTAATTAAGTCAATATTCAATAAACCCAATTTCTTTATTAAAAGGGCGTGCACAATGGCTTATATAACTCCTTATTGGCTTGTGTCGTAAGGCATGCAGAAGCAATTTCTGAAAATGAGAACTTCGATTTCAATTAGCTTAGCCTAGAAATGTCAAATGAGAGACAAGAGACAATTAAAAAGGCTAAGCATATTACTTAGGCCATTATTGATATGGTCCAACCTGGCCCAAGTAACAAAAATAATTCCATTAGCCGAAAGGAATGGAAACTAAGCGTGCATTTGGGAGAGGATGTTTGCACGTTTTGCGTTTGGGAGAAGCACTGTTCATGGACCAGCCATGAAGTGAAAAGCGCAATAAGTTTTCAGCAACAGTATTTTGCCATTTTAAAATTATTTTACTACAGTATTTTCAACAATAAGTTTTTAGTTTTCAGCAAAATAAGCGGTATCTCAATTTCTATATATAAATAAATACTACTTATCTCAATATGGCACAACATTATTATTTTGAGGAGAAAAAAATATAAAACCTTAAATTTAGGCTCTAAAGCTAAATGATCATGAGGAATTTGAGCAGGGCATATCAGTCTCCATACACACAAAAAAGGGTGAAAATTTGAGCAGGGGGTAGCAGTCCCTAATAACATTGGCAAAAATTTGTTTATTCAAAGAAGTACTCATTTGTTTTCTTAATCAATAAATAAATATACTTACAATTCAATAATAGGTTTAATTATTCTCAAAATACAAATTTCTTCTGGTAAATCATTGACCCTATTCAACGATCCGGTAATCTTTTTTGAAATTATATTGATGTTTGATTATTCAAAGAAGTACCCGATTTTATTGGCATTTTTATGTTGTGGGCAAGCATGGTCATTGTTTTATGTATTTAATAAAATCTAGATAAGTTGGAGTATATTTCATTGAACCTCTTTTGATATTTGGATCTTCTTTAGTTGAAGTTTTTCAACAGAATATATATATCCAACTTTAATTTTGAATTTAAAGAAAAAGCAAATTCCTTATTTCATTCACTTTATCTAAGTTTTCCATAAAGCTTGGTCATCATTTAGATGCCAGAAGGAAATAGAACAATTCCATAATAAAATAAGATGTACCTCACCAGAGGAAGTTATACAGCATACTACACATCCAATTCTAGGTTTACACCATGCCAAAATATTAGTACCAATCTCCAATGAAGCAAAATCAACCCAGTGCTCTATGTGGACCAGAAAATTCAAGCATACAAAACAATAAGCATCATAACACACATGCATGCAGAAAGTGAGACACCATCCACAATACCTAGGTCATTATCGAAAGAAGATGACAAAAGAAGCCTTTAATAGCAACCTCACTGAAGTTGGTCTTGGTATTTGAGTACAGCCTCTTCCACTCATCCAGATTCCAGTATCATCTTACTTGGGGGCAGTAGATCAAGAGGATTCTTAGGTTTCGACTTTGGAGCCTCCTCTTCCTCACCAGGTTCTGATTTCGGCTTTGCTGATTCCTCCTTTTTGGGTTCATCCTTAGGTTTTGGTTTAGCAGATTCTTTTGGCTGAGATGCTTCTTCGTAACAGGAAGGACAGACTTATCTGTTTCAACTCTCCCAGAACCCTCTTGAAATTTGGTTGATTCACATGGTTCAGAAGTATCTTTCCACATAAGGGAACTTAGAAATAAAGCTATTAGTCATGAGTTGGGTGAAGCCCATGTATTAGTTGCACATTGTAACAATGTCAGCCAGGATTACAGAATTCCCAACAAGTGTTTGAAGCAAGATGAGTGTCTAGAGCATCCAGCACTCTCTTCAATGAAGAAATTGCAGCTTCCTTGGCCTTCACACAAAAACACATTCACTTGAATCACTTCAAATAAGGGCAGTGCATAGTTATGAGGGGATTATGAACATTTAGATTTTCCATGTAGAATATGTTAGCATGTTTATGATGTGGGCAAGCATTGTCATTGTTTTATGTATTTAATAAAAGTTGGATAAGTTGGAGTGTACTTCATTGAGCCTCTTTTGATATTTGGATCTTCATTGGTTGACTTTTTTCAATAGAATATATTGCCCACATTAGGCTATGAGCTTTAACTCAAATGACACCTCCTCCCCATATAAGTTTTAGGTGGAGGGTGAAGTTGTGAATTCAAGACTCATTAGGTGTGCATAACTTACCAATATATATATATATATATATATATATGTCCCCCTTTAATTTTGAATTTGCATTAAAAAAAAAAAAATTCCTTATTTCATTCATTTTATCTAAGTTTTCCATAAAACTTGTTCATCATTTAGATGCCTAAGGAAGTAGAACAATTCCATAATAAAATCAGATGTAGCTCACCAGAGGAAGGTATATTGCACATTCAATTCTAGGTTTACATCACGCCAGAATATTAGTATCAATCTCCAATGATGGAAAATCAATCCAGTGCTCTATGTGGAACAGAAAATTCAAGCGTACAAAACAATAAGTATCATAACACACATACATTCAGAGAGAGAGAGCACCATCAGTAGTACCAAACATCTGGCACAATCAATATGAGAAGAAGCATAAAGGGGATTGTTACCCTTCAGGCAAGTAATTACAGCAATAGGTAAAAAACCCATAAGTTCCAACACAACAATCTTCGAAGGATGACCACAATTAATGGGTGAGGGAGGAAAATTTATAGTCTTACCATAACATGCTATAGAATTGCTCTCAAATATTGGACCAACAGGTGTTTCCAACACAGGAACCTACAAGAAGAATAGATTTAATAGTAAAGCCTTTGATCAACCTAACATACAATTAGTAGTATAGATTACCGCAAATTCCACAATATAGAAAATACATTCCCAATAGGTTCATCTTGAGAAACTCAGGAGTTCTATTACAGACACCCATCTCAAAATTTGGGGACAGTTTGACTTTCACACCAGTGTACTCAACAGAGATGAGTGTCTTCAAAGAATTTTTATTGTCTTCCCAGCATGCAAGATCTGCAATATAGATCATGAAGCCCTGTTAGCAAAGGAATATCATCAAATACAATCAATCCATAAAAAAAAAAAAATGATTAATCAATAGTGATGGCTCAATGAATCGGTGCATTCCAGCAGTTGCATAGGCACACATGCGAGATGGTCACAATTATCACCATCATCAATTTCATCAAAACATTGAGCTCAACTCCCTAAAGCTTTGACATCTCTTTATATACATAGATACACAATTCAAAATTTCAAATTCATAATCACATAAGAAAAACTAAAGCATCAAACCATTTACTTGCATAAAAACTAAAAACATTTATTAGAAACATATTTTCCAGTTTCTTGGAATCCAATCAGTATACTAATAAAACTTAGAATGCACAAGTTCCTCATGTAAACAAAATTCTTAAGAGTTATTTGATCCACAGATTCCTCTTTCTATGGCATGATAACAGCTCAGTAATTCCAACACAAAATTATCATCATAATGTAACAATAATAGCCCACAAAGTTTGTGAGATTCAACTTCTCTAATATTTTGTGTAACTTGATGAAAGGGGAGAATTTCCAACTTTTTATTAGATGCATAATCACAATACTATAACTTTGAACATGCCAGCCTTCTCCAATAATTTCTACTGTTTATTAAGGGATAGCAATGAAAATAAAGCATTTACAAATATTAGAACTGATTACTCTTGACACAGCGGTTTTAAGGGCATGCTTAAATTTAATTTTTGCACAACCACAAATCCTACCACAAACACACTATTAGCTAAATTCTGCATAAGCATCTACAAGACTTTTGAAAAAAAAAATTTAAAAAGGTGTAAATCAAGTCATATCATTACTATGCCATTGTTCAAGTTCATCAGCCTGTTAAGGACTTACAGATCAACATTCTTGCTAGTGTTATCCCAGGAAAATGTGACAGTTTACTGATGCAGACACAGGGTTTTGAAAACAAATTTCCATTGAAAGAAAACTAAAATAAAATCTTTTAGACACACAGAAAAACCACCAAAATTAGTGTGTATTTGAGTAACTTATTTTTATTGGCTTGAAAACTAAGTTTGCTTAAAAAATAAGCTCAGAAATAGTATAGTTATACTTAGGAAAAGTGCTGCTTTGAAACATGTACATATGCTAATGGTGACAATAATCTGAATTTTATGCTAAAACAAGTGGGCCCTTAAACACATCAGCAAACTCATTATACAAAAGAATAAAATGATTAACAAACAAAAATCAAGAACATTTTTTTATTCAGCAATACGATATTGCAGCAAATAAACATTGGTATCAAGCATGAAAGAGTGGGTGAGGTTAAGCTCACAATGGATAGGTCAAACCACCCTAAAGCAATAAATAAACACGTGAGCATGTGTGTGTGTGTTGCATATGAAACGAATTTCATTATTTTGACAATCAATCTTTGATGAAACCATGGAAGATTGATTTGTTTTTACTTTGCATTTTTGTTCTTTCAAGACTTATTTTTGTTGTTCTGCCAAATACTTGACAAAATTTTCATCCAAGATAATGGTTTCTAATGCGGAATCAGATTCCAAGTTGATTTCAAGACTTTTTCTCAAAAATACAAAGTAACAAAGAAGACTTTGCTACAATTGAATGAAAAGGTGTGTTCAATAGAAACAAAGCTAGAAGATTTGTTAGCTATTCTAGATATCTTGATAGGATGGAACTTATAAAGAACTTAGATATTCTAAGTTAGACCCAAATTTATCACCACCCTATTTGGCAAACATTGCACCTGTTATCCCTTCAAAGTCTGATGGAAATGGCCTTACCAATTAGCTGCCACAGCAACCTCAATTAGGTATTGGGATTGGATCGATTCTTCAAGGTCTGGTACTAAGGAGAGATAAACTCAGCCTAATGATTCACCACTAGTCCAACTTCAAAAAAAAAAAAGAGGAATGCATCACATGGACAATAGCTCAACCACAAAGGAGCAAGATGAGCAAAAAGTTGATCATGGAAAAGTTAAGACTAAGGAAGATATTGACTTTAAGTTGAAAGGCCTTCCAAGCATTCATTTTATTATTCCGAATGAATTTACCAATATGGCAAGAAAGAAAGATTCTTTGATCTTAATGCTTACAAAGTGAATGAAGGATTGATACAACCTTCAAGTTTTTTTTTTTTTTGCTAGGTTGGTACAAGTTTGAAGTTTAAAGGTTCTTATATTTCAGTACTTTAAACCTCAAGGACAAGTATTTTTCTCAACCGGGGGAGAATGATGCAACCATGGAAGATTGACTTGTTACTACTTAGCAAATTCATCATTCAAGATTCATTTTATGGGTTCCATGAGTGAATTCCAATTGAAATGAAAGTCATGTGGTTTTAAAGGACTAGTTATACATATCCTGGGCTTAAACCAATCTTTTTATTTGGTTTTTATATAATAAGTTATGGTGAAATTTGTATCCAAGGGAAAACTATGATTTCTACAATTCTTGTGAATTAAGGGTATTTGGTATTGAGGTTCGTTGGACCTTTTTTTTTTCCCCTTCCTTTCTCTTCTCTCTTATCTTCTTCTCTTTGTTGTGGTATTGTTCATACAACTCTTGAACACCATAAAATCCTCTCTTTTTCTTCTTCCTTACGACCTCAAATCAATGCATTCCTTTACCTATCATAACCATAATACCCCACAATTTTTTTTCCTACCAAATAGCCTTCAAATAACTCATCAAACTACCTTTTAGTTCTAACAAAACCCAAAAACCCTTTCTTTGACAATTTCTAAACCCTAGATCCACAACTCCTACTTCTAAACCCACCACAAGATCCTACGTCAATTTGGTTCAAGTTCATCTGGTCAAATAGACTAAGCAAAGCCAATTTCCAACTAAAACCATCTTTTAACTCCACAGAAGCTTATTGCAGCAAGGTTCATCCTACGTTAATCAGGGATCTGCTCCTCAACTTAACTCCACAAAGGCTTATTGCAGCAAGTTTCACAAGTCTATTTTCACTTGACCCTTATCTGGCCATGCACTACATGTCTACATCCTTAAATTTGACCTGACATTAAAAGACCAACCAAAATTGATTTTATTATTCATCAAAAAAATGAAAAGAACCACACAAAAAAAAGTCATACACAATAATCTGCAGCACAACTAGTGAATAATAATAGTATCCCATAGCAACAATCTTCATTTGTTCATGTTAGACCCTTATACCAGCCTACCACTTTGAATCATCTCACAGGATTTATTCAGCAAGAAAATTAGGACAAATTTTCTTCCAAAACTGTGTTGTAGAAATCTCCGCCAACCAATTACTTGGCAGTTCATATGACCATTTGTCTGGATTTTGCTTACATAACTCATTATTAACTCATTTAAATAACACACATGAACACTAATTAGGTTACGCGATTAGAAGTACACAACGGATGCTTATTCGAATCCTTACTTAGATGGTTGAGGAATTCCTGTCCCAAAAATTAAGGATTGCTATCACTAATTATCCAGCTAATTCATATGCCTAATCAAATTTCAGCAGCACCAACATCTCACTGATTGAATGATTTTGTGTCACCATATACAGCCATTTTATACTGTATACAAGAATTTGCAGAAGAAGTGAACCTAATATTCACTCTGTTGCTCCAATATGTAATTTCTCCAATAATTTACAACATACCATCTCAAAAGCTAGACTTTAAGAAAGAATCATAGCACATCAAATAATATTAACAAACTTTTGTTTTTTTAAATGCCTAAAAATCAAAATAAGAAAAACGAAGAAATAAACTTGCCGTGATAATTGTGTGTGCTGGTCGACGGCGAATGAATTGATGCCGGAGTTTTGTTCTTCCGCCGGAGACGAAGCCGGACGATGACGCTGCATAATTCATATGCCTAATCAAATTTCAGCAGCACCAACATCTCACTGATTGAATGATTTTGTGTCACCATATACAGCCATTTTATACTGTATACAAGAATTTGCAGAAGAAGTGAACCTAATATTCACTCTGTTGCTCCAATATGTAATTTCTCCAATAATTTACAACATACCATCTCAAAAGCTAGACTTTAAGAAAGAATCATAGCACATCAAATAATATTAACAAACTTTTGTTTTTTTAAATGCCTAAAAATCAAAATAAGAAAAACGAAGAAATAAACTTGCCGTGATAATTGTGTGTGCTGGTCGACGGCGAATGAATTGATGCCGGAGTTTTGTTCTTCCGCCGGAGACGAAGCCGGACGATGACGCTGCATGTACCTCCGTGAGTAGAAGAGTTAAAGAGAGAGAGAGAGAGAGAGTTGAAGAAGAATTGAAAGGGGAAGAGAGTAATAAATGAGGTGAAAAAGGCTGAAGTTGTGGCTCCAAATGCTGTTTTCAGAGTAGCAAGATAATTTTTTTAAAAATCAGCAACGGAATCATGATCTCAAATCACGATTTTGAACTCGTAAAATTGTCACTTTTAAAAAATTATTTAAAAAATTAAAAAAAATAGTTGTAGACTTGCAGTGAGTAGTGACCTTTTTAGCCGAATGTTCCAAATCTTCTGAGTATTCGGATCAGTATGTTTAAAATCATGTAAAATTATGTAAACTTTAATTTTTATATATTTTTACTTAAAAATGCACTCCATCAGCTCTTTTAAAATTGTATAAAAATGTGTATTTCTTTACACGAGCTACAGTAACCGTGTAAATATACACGGTTATTGTAGCTCGTGTAAAGAATAATTTATTCATTTTCATTCGCTCGTTTTTTTTTTCTCTCTTTTCCGGCTCAACAAACTCAGTATCTCATCTTCCTCTTTTTCCTAAGATGCACACAACCAGACAAATCAACACACAAACACATCCAGACAATCAACACACAAAATAGAGATACACTTGCTTTAAAAAAAAAAAAAAACACAGAACAATCAACACACAAAACAGAGATACACTTGCTTTAAAAAAAAAAAAAAAAAAAAACACAGAGATACACAAACACGGAGATCGGAGATCGGCGATGCGGATCGGAGCTGTGGCGGATGGGTTTTGTGATTTGGTGGTGGATCAGTGATGCGGCTGTGGAGATCGGTGATGCGGAGCTTCGGTGGTGGAGATTTGGTGGTGGATCGGTGGCGTTTGGTGGTCGGAGCTGTGGCAGATGGGTTTTGTGATTTGGTGGTGGATCGGTGATTCGGAGCTTCGGTGGTGGAGATTTGGTGGTGGATCGGTGGCGTTTGGTGGTTAGAGCTGTGGCGGATGGGTTTATGGTGGATCGGTGATGCGGGGCTGTGGAGATCGTTGATGTGGAGCTTCGGTGGTGGAGGGTGGTGGATCGGTGGCGTTTGGTGGTCGGAGCTGTGGCGGATGGGTTGGAAGAGAAGACCAGAGAGTGGGTGTAGAGAGAAAGAGAGTAAGAGCGTGAAAGAAACCAGAAAATGAAAGAGAGAGAGAGGGCGCGGGTATTTAAGGGAGGTAGGTAAAAAGAAATAATAAAAAAATAGAGTGTAATGAATATTTTATTGAAATAACTTGTAAAATAAATGAATTGATGTGGGTGTTTTGTAAAAGTGAATATGTAAAATAGAAAAAGTAAGTTTTTAGTGTAAAAATGAATGTGTAAAATAAACACACTGATGCGAATGTTCTAACAGTTTAGCCAAATTTTTATACTGTTTTGTGGGTTAACAGTCTTACTTATTTATTATTTTAAATATATTTTTTAACAGATGCTCTAACTATTATCTATTATATTTAAATATTATTTTACCATCATTTCTTTAATATTATTTTTATTCTTTATTTTTAAAGTGCATAGCAGAAAAGAGAGAGGTTGAATATTTTAATCATAAAAATTTATTTGGAGAGCAATAGAAACTCTTTACGTGTGGAGAGTACTGCAATTTATCTACTCTATTTTTTACAATTTAGAGAGGTTGTTAGAGCTCATTTTTGTGGGTTTGCTCTCCAAACATAATTTTAGAGAGGTTATTGGAGATGTCCTTAAGGTTACTTAAAAAAATAACAAGCAAAATAGGGGATTACAAGTTAAAAAATAAAAAAAATAAAAATAAAAGAGCTTGAAATACATAGTTTTTTTTGTTAGAAATATTACATGAAAAATATATAAATAGAAAAATTACGCGTTAGGGTGCAACAAATTAAATTATATAGAATTTTAAAATTAGCAAATCAAACACTAAAACTTAAAAAAGTGACAATCTTATAAATAGAATTTTAGCAACGAAAAAAAAAATACAATCCCTTTTAAGTAATTAAAAAAGATCCAAGTAATTATAAAGATTTACCTTCTTGACCAGTCTGCATAATCCCTTTAGAATTTAGAGGGAAAAAAAAAAACCGTTTAGAATTTAGACACGATTCGAAGCAACCTTTTTTCAGGTTTAATCCCTTTTTTTTTTCTTTTTTTTTTTTCTTTTTGTCTTCTTTTTTCCTTAAGCCATGGAGCCCAAAATACACAATTCTAAGATTATTCTTTGGGGCCCTCTAAACGGGAATTTTTTTTTTTTTTTAAAAACAAAAAAACATCATATTTGTTGCCAAAAACATATCAAACAAACCCGGTGTCTCTCTTTATTTTCCTCGTACAGTTACAGACAAATTTTCTCTTAATATTTATAACTAGAAATCTGGAATTTGGATAAAGATTTGATCAACCTATAGATTAGTTCGATCATAGCATAATCAAATAAATAACACATATGCATGTGTACGTACCCAATAAAACTGATTGAATGAATTAGACAGAGTTGTAACAGTACGTACTTCAGCACACAATACAGAAAGAAAAAGCTGCAAATTAAGCCTTACACACAACAATTTTTTTTTTTTTTTTAAAACGAAAAAACATCATATTTGTTGCCAAAAACAAAACAAACAAAAACATATCAAACAAACCCGGTGTCTCTCTTTATTTTCCTCGTACAGTTACAGACAAATTTTCTCTTAGTATTTATAACCAGAAATCTGGAATTTGGATAAAGATTTGATCAACCTATAGATTAGTTCGATCATAGCATAATCAAATAAATAACACATATGCATGTGTACGTACCCAATAAAACTGATTGAATGAATTAGACAAAGAGTTGTAACAGTACGTACTTCAGCACACAATACAGAAAGAAAAAGCTGCAAATTAAGCCTTACACAACATAAAACACTAGTTCACCATACCATATTTAACAAACCAAGCATGGAATTTTAAGCTAACAAATGATGAGAAATACACAATACGCGGACTGATCTAGGCTAAGACAAAAGCGTTCATGTCATATTCAGTTCAGAGCTGGCCAAGTTGGATACTGATTTGGCTACTGCTGCTGGTAACATCGCTTGTGGCGCCATTGCTGGAATTATTCTTACAATTGCGAAGTGCCAGAATGAGTGCAACAATGAGAATCAGGAGGCTAACCATTGCTACTGCGAGTTTGACCTCCGAAAGCACTTGTTCTTCTTCTTCCCTGTACGATACAAAAAGATTAATGAAATCGTATAGAATATTATTCAACACTGAAAAGAAAAAAGTACATAATGCATGAAAAGGTTTAGGTAGTGTTTTGTTACCCGTTTAGAGGATGAGGAGGAGGGTTTTCAAAAGTGAAAGGAGGCGAAAACAGAGAGTCTGAAAATGGCTGAATGGGTTCCATTCTGGCTAGCTTGGAATAATGCTCTTACATTACTTAATTAGGACTTATATAGGCAGAGATTTTGTGGTCTCTTCTCTTCCTTATTATGCATGGGACCCATTCAAATGTTGAGATGATAATTAATCCACTGCAGACTAGCTAGTTAGGCACATTACATGGGCCTTGACAAGACTTTTTCTGTCCTCCTCGTTCATGGGACCCATTCGAATATTTATGCATCACTCATGTGGGACCCATTTTCCTCTCAAAGAACAAATAGGTCGGCTTGATCCTGTTCCTCAATATGAAAGGGAGAGAGTGTCCATTTAAAAGTCGACATTCTTTTTATTAAAAGCTAAGCGTCTCTTTGGTTTTAAAAAGTAGTGTATTTACTTTTTATTTTCTTTATTCTATGTTTAAATCATAAATTTCAATATAGAGAAAAGTATATATTTTCATATTTAGCAATGTTTAGTAAGTTGTTTTGAATACATAATACTTAGGTTTGGTCATTGTTATTATTTCAAGAAAAAGTAATTTTTCTCAATCACACACATCACATCATTATAAAAAAAAATTAAAAAAAGTAACTTTGTGTTTTCATAATAATTATGAATATGTCACTATATTAGTATTCATAGAAAATGAAAATCCTGAAAAGTTGTATTCATTTTTTATATTTAAATATAACTTTTATGATACTGAAAATGAAAACTAAATACAAATACTAAAACCGAACTAAATTTTTAGTGGTGGGACCCACTAAAAACTGAAAATGAAAACAAAAAAGATTGCTTTTTTCAGCTAACCAAACAAGCCCTAAGATTTTTTTATTAAAAAAAAAAAAAAGAAGCTAAGATTATTTTCATAGAAATCTAAGGCCTATAATTTGCCACTCCATTTAAAATCAGTAACTCAACCTTAAAACAATGGCAAAACCTACTTTTTTCTATTTTACACATTTATTTTTACAAAACACTCATACCAGTTTGTCTATTATACAAATTTATTTAAATAAAATATTAATTTCTTTGCCACACAGCCACCGACCTACACCCACGATCCACACTGGTATCACACCGGAATCCACACAACCCACCGGCAGATAACCAGAAAAACAAAATCCACAGAATCCACACAACCCACAAAACCCACCAGCAGAAACCCAGAAAAATAAAACCCACACAATCCACACAACCCACAAAACCCACCGGTAGAAACCCACACAACCCATCGGAATCCACACAATCCACAAAACCCACTGACGATTTGATCGGCGTGGTTGGTGATCGGCGTGGTTAACACCCACGATCCACACTGGTATCACACCGGAATCCACACAACCCACCGGCAGATAACCAGAAAAACAAAATCCACAGAATCCACACAACCCACAAAACCCACCAGCAGAAACCCAGAAAAATAAAACCCACACAATCCACACAACCCACAAAACCCACCGGTAGAAACCCACACAACCCATCGGAATCCACACAATCCACAAAACCCACTGACGATTTGATCGGCGTGGTTGGTGATCGGCGTGGTTCGATGATCGGCGTAGTTCGATGAATGGCTGCAATGGATGATCAGCGTGGTTTGATGATCGGCGATCGCGTGGCTTGATGATCACCCACCCAACCCGAAACCCACTAACGATTTAATGATTTGATCGGTGTGGTTTGATGATCGGAGAGGCCTTCGTTTGATGATTTGATCGGCGTGGTTGGTGATCGGCGTGGTTTGATGATCAACGTGGTACGATGAACGGCGGCAATTGATGATTAGCGTGGTTTGATGATCGGCGATTGCGTGACTTGATGATTTATCGGTGGCAAGTAACAGATGATCGGCAGCAATGGAGGATGATTTGATCAAATGAAGAAAGGGAGAGTGAGGTGAGAATCCTGAGATGCGGATGACCAAGAGACAATGAGAGAGAATAAATTATTAAAATAATAAATAGAAGAGCACAGTAACCGTGTAAATATACACGGTTACTGTAGCATGTGAATAATTTTATACATTTTTGCACATTTATAGAAGAACTGATGTAGAGCATTTTTGAGGTAAAATGTGTAAAAATGAGGACTTTTTCTATTATACAAGATTATACATACACTGATGCGAATGCTTTTAAGCATAAAGAACCGGATTTTTTGTTAATTCCATGAACCCCTAAAACCGGGGTTGGACCGCACAAACCAGTAAAAAGAACCGTGCGGTTCAACCCCTTAGCAATTTTTTTTTTTTTTTAAAAAAAACTTAACACAATTTTATTCTACTTATTTAAATTATCCATCTCTTACAAGGAATTTAAAAAAAATTATAATTAAAATCCTTCAAAGATATTCAACTTTACTTCAAAAATTAATAATAAATTTTAATGTTTTCATGGTTATTATTTTATTTTATTAACTTTCTTATTTAATTATTAAATATATGCTTGAAAATCATTAAATTTCCCTCACATATATAGTATATTGTCAATTTTGCTAGTTTTATAAATTTAATATCTATATGTAGGCTGTAATTAATTATTAAATTAATTATGACGTCATCACGGTTCGACCCTGGTTCGATCTTGGTTCGACTTCAAAAACCTTGAATCTCTCCCTTTTATGGTTCAATGAACGGTTCGGGTCTGAAAACCTTGCATCTTAAAACTGCAAACGAAAATTACTACAAATCCTTCTCTAGTATTTTCAAGGGTGAGCACAAAAAGACAAGGAATTGTGAAACATTCAATAGGTGGTGAACATGGGTGGAACCTGGCATGAGATACTATAGAAGACATAGTGCCTAATAATGAGAAAGATGACACTAATCATGTAAAATAGTTTTCTAGTGAAGAGTATAGTTGAGATCATGTGGAAATTTCAATATAACTCGTGTTTTTAAGTCATTCTCATTTTAGTATTTGCTACAAGCAGGGACGGAGTCAAGAGTTTGATTCAGGGGTAGGCGGGGCGAAGTATAAACAACAACAACAAAAAAATTTATAAAAATACAAATGAGCACCCATTCAGTATATATTAATAAACTATCAACAAATAAAAAGACACAAAATAATTCTTTCTTAATATATTATAATGCAATTATCTCAACATATTTAAATCTTAAAAATCATTAATAATTAAATTCATATTAAATGTCAAAGTAATTTATTTTTCATTACATAAAATCAAAGAGTCCGTGAAAAACTCATTTTCCAAATGTTAAAGCTAAATCTCCCTCAAAAAAAAAAATGTTAAAACTAAATGACAAATAAACAAATAAAAGAGGCACATACACACAAGACACCTACTATGCACACAGCACAACAACATTGTTTTACAATTCACACAACATATGATATGATCAACTAATTTTATCAAATTTAAACGACTAACCAAGATTCAAATCAACTCATCTTGAAAAGGAGCTAAGCAGTTTTATTGTTACTAACAGAAACAACTATTTTTCACATATAAAAAACCAATAATAAAATCAGACTACTATTTGTCTATTTCTATTATTCTATATATATATATATATATATATCGAATATGAGACAAGCCTAATTAAGCTATTCTTTATGCACACAATGGCAATGGAGTTATGACATATGACTTACACGGTTATACCATGGCATAGAGAGAGATAGAGAACCATGTTCTCGGAAGAGAAACGTGTGGGTTCCACCCTTTGATTTTGGCCTCGTGTAACTTGCTTTGTAGCCACGAGAGAGAGAGAGAGAGAGAGAGAGAGAATTTTGGTCTTGTGTGAATTAGCTTTGTTGGAGAGAGAGAACGGTTTTGGTTTTGTGTAAATTAGGTTTATAGGAGAGAGATAGAAAGTCTTGTATGAATTAGCTTTGTAGGAGAGAGAAAGATTTTGGCTGTGTAAATTAGATTTGTAGGAGAGAGAATAAAATTTTGGTCTCGTGCGAATTAGCCTTGTAGGAGAGAGAGAGTGGAGAGAGAAATTTCGGTCAGCTTTATAGGCTAGAATTGAGAGAGAGAGAGAGAGAGAGAGAGAGAGAGTGGAAGACAACTGTACCTGTGGTTTCCACCCTTACATTTTGGTCTCATGTTTTTCTTATCCTTAACAAGGAGAACCAGTGGCAGCATCCCTCAAGAAAAATAATAAGAGAGAGAGAGAGAGAGAGAAGCAATAGTATCAAATTATCAAATAATGGGGTAGCGTGGTATATGGGATGATGGGGATCCTTTGAAAAAGGTAGAGAAAGAGAGAGAGAGAGAGAGGCAATAGTATCAAATTATCAGAGAGAGAAAGAGAAAGAGAGAGAGAGAGAGAGAGAGTAGCATCAAATTATCAAATAAAGGGGTAGCGTAGGATGTGGGATAATTGGGATCCTTCAAAAAACTGAAAAAGGCAACGACGTAGAGCCACATGATTGGGTTCTCTAATTAGAAATTTAGAATGAGTCGACTTTTTTATTTTTTTTTATTTTTTTTTTATGAATAAGCCGACTTATGAGTTCAATATTAGAAGACTCTAATATGGACTTGATTTCTTCTGAGTTTATGATTTCGTTTGTATTAATTAATTGGTTAATCTTATTAATTTTTTTAATAGGTTAATTAAGTTTAGTTATATGGATCTGTTGCAAGGGTTATGAAACATTTTTTTTCTTTTTTTCTTTTTTGATGAATATAGAACATAATTTTCAGTTTCTCGGAATCCAAACATTATACTAATAAAACTTAGAACGCACAAGTTCCTCATATACACTAATGCTTCAGAGCTATTTGTTACACAAAATTCTTCTTCCTCTTTGTCTTTTTTTTTTTCTTTGAGAAGACACAAATTCCTCGTTATATGGCATGATAACAGCTAAATAATACCAACACAAATTTGTCATCATAATGTAACAAATGATGGTTCTAGGATATATTTTTAGGGGGGGTCAGTAAGAAAATGCATTTTGAGTTAAAAAAAAAAATGAATCATGTGGTCTATGTGATTTTTTTATTACAAATTTGTCTATAGTAAGTACTAGCAAGAGAATAAAAGATAAAAAGTGTTGCGTTTATAATATTTTCATAATATTTTTTTATCAAATCTTAGGTGATAAGTTATTATTAGTTTTAATTTAAACTCATTACTGAAATTACTTTTTTGTCCATCAGTAATAGTCAGCAACAATCTGTCATTTAAAATTTATTGTGAACATAGCGTTTCTCATATAAGATAAATTATAAGTTCATTGTCCATAAAAAAGAAAAAAAAAAAGAAAAAAAAAGAACTATAATTTCATTGCATATTGTTTCTTAATACAATGAACATACTAATTATTATTACTAAGATTAAATTTTTGAAATCATCTATTGTTCCTCAAAAAAAAATAATAATAATTATTGTTATTAAGTGAACTCCAAGCAAGATCTAAATGGATTTTTTTATGGGTTTTTTTTTTTTTTTTTTTTTTTTTTTGTGTGTTTAATAAGACCAAGATATTGTCAAGATGATCATATTTTAGTTTATTTCAGTTAGGCTTAAAAAAATTTAGGTTCAAGAGACTCAAAATTTTATTTTAAGAATGTCAAATAAAAAAAATTATATAATAATGTTTTTTTTTGGGCCCAGCTCAGGGGGTTTAATTGAACCCCTGGACTGTACCTGGAGCTGCCCATGACAATAATAGCCCACAAGAGAGAGAGATCGTGTGTGTGTGTGTGTGTGTGTGTGTGTGTGTGTGTTTATTGCTCTTTATTACCTAGGTAGGAATGATAGAGAGTGAGACAGGAAGGAGAGAGTTTTGTTTCTCTATAATATCTAGGTAGGAATGAGAGAAAAAAGAGGGGATAGTGGGGTAGCGTGGAATGTGGGGTCCTTAAAAAAGCAGAAGGTGGCAATGATGGATTAAAGTCATTAGACTTATGATATATATGAGTTAGACTTATGGCAACGAAGAATATGACTTTCATTTTAAAAAAAAAAAAAAAAAAGGGAAAAGAAGAGAGGTTGTCCTTAACTTGATCTTAAGAAAACTTCAACAATAGATCAAGGTAAGCATTATAATTAATTTGGGTAGTTGTGAAATCATGATAATTCAAGAGTCTAGAATTTATAAGATGGTTGTTTATAATTTACAATCCACACTTAATATGAAATATGTTCTTAGATTGTCTTTTAGGTGATAATTCAAGATCCTAGAGCCAAGTTACGTAATCTTGTATTCCCTTTAAGATTGTCTTTTTCTATTTTATATAAACCCACAATTGTTTGGTGTAAGAGATCCATGATGTAGTTCCGAATTCTCTTAGTAAATGGGCAAGCAATGAAATTTTAGTAGTTTAAAATATAATCTGTCCAATGTTGGACAGATTTTTTGAGCCCCAAATCTCTCTCTCTCTCTTTCGTATAATTAATTTGTGTAGAAGTATGACTTTCATAAAAAAGAAAAAGGAATATTACTTATGAGAGAGAGTGAGAGAGCAAACAGAGAGAGACCTTCTTGTTCTTTACCTAGGTCCGCTAAAAGCAGAAGATAGCAATGATGGATTAGAGTCATTAGACTAATTATTAAGAGATATGAGTTATGAGTTAGGCTTGTGGCAACGAGAAATACAACTTTCATAAAATTTAAAAGATAAAGTTTAGCAACAAAATCAGTTGTAGCCTAAGTTTATAACCTTACTCAATAAAATAAATATTATTGTATATTTTGAAAATCTAACTGTTGAATTATATGTTCTTTACGCTTTTAATACACATTTCAAATTTTGTGTCAATCGGATATTATTTACTATATGATTTATAAGCTTATAATTTATGTATAATTTTATAATTTATGTATAATTTTAAATTACAAAAACTTATAATTTAAACAATTTATTGATGATATAACTATTGATCTTTAATTTTTTATAAATTTTGTAAGCATGAAGGTTATAAGAAGAAGATGTAATCTAATGGTAGATTTATCAAAATTAGGTTACAACCAATTTTGTAACTACATTTTGTCCAAATTTTTTTAAAAAAAAGAAAAAGAAAAAAGAAAATCTACAATGACATTTTAAAAACTCACTTATTCTAGTTGTAACTGTACTTTTATACACCTTATTTTTAAAACAAAATAAGCCAATGAAATTTAGTTCAACCTAATAATAATTATAAGAAGAGTAACTATATGAGCTCAATCAACGAAAATTGATAGTATTAGAAGATAGCATCAGATAAACCTCAAACATTGGTACTGACTGAAATCAACATGTATGGCAACCTTTCCTTTGTCAGGTTGCAACGAACTCGGCTTTCCAAGTTCAGCCAGCATTTACAGAAATTAGTAGACAACATTACAAGTCTTCACAAAACACAGGAGGAAATGCTTAATGTAGATACGTGTGGAAGATCCAGCATCTTGAACCATTAAATACCTTCACACTGCAAATAACATCTGTTTCCCCCAACCTGACTTTTGCTGAACCATTTACCTGCCATTAAGTCCATGATAACGTAAAAACCAGCAGAAAAAAGTTCACTTTATCTGGAAGAAAGCAGGCCAAAGCTGATGTAAAATAAAATTAACTTCCTTGTTTACATGAATTAAACTACTAAGCAACTCAAATTAGACTTAATTCTAACTAATTGGTTTGGCTATATGAATCCTTTTCCAGCATTCAGACTATATCTTTCATCAGAACGAAGGTCTTGAGCAATGCCACACTGTATGAAGTGCTCTTCTCCCAGAGATAGTCCCACCATTCCTGCACATACATAAAAACAAGGAGAGATAATGGTTGCAATGTTACACACAATTAGAACTTGTAAGTACTGGGAGAAAATATTCATTAAAAAAAAAAGTACCGGAGAAAACTAGAGGAACAACAAAAATGCTGAAGGAAACCATTAGATGTTAAGAAGACGTTGCCATTAACAATAGTTCCTCAAGTTAAAAAGAAATTCAAGTCTTTATAACCCATTTTTTGTTAAGGAAAAGAAGACCCTTATTGGCAGAAAAACAAAAGGCACACAGTAATTAAGTCAATATTCAATAAACCCAATTTCTTTATAAAAGGGCATGCACAATGTCTTATATAACCCTTACTGCTTGTGTCGTAAGGCATGCAGATGCAATTTCTGAAAATGAGAACTGCAATTTCAATTAGCTTAGCCTAGAAATGTCAAATGAGAGACGAGACAATTAAAAGGCTGAGCATTACTTGGGCGATATTGATATGGTCCAACCGGCCCAAGTAATAAAAATAATTCCATTAGCCGAAAGGAATGGAAACTAATTATTCTAATTAAGATTTTTTTTTTTTTTTTACAACAAAAAAACTACTCTATTTTGATAATTCAATTTCCATAAATAAATACTATTTATCTCAATATGGCACCCCATTATTATTTTAAGGAGAAAAAAAATATAAAACCTGAGTTTAGGCTCAAAAGCTATAATCATGAGGAATTTGAGCAGGGCATAGCAGTATCCATACACACAAAAAAAGGTGAAAATTTGCGCAGGAATAGCGCAGTCCCTAAGAGCATTAGCATCAGAAGATGCTAATGCCATATCTAAGAGCATTTTAGCATACACGCACCAAATAACCACTACATCAGTGAATGCCATACGGTAGTATTGTAAAAATATTTAGAATTGTGCTACAGTACAATTCTAAAGGTAGAATTGTACTGTAGCACAATTCTAAAACTTATAATGTTTGTTTATTCCCCATTTATCTGACTCTCTCTCTCCCTTTGCTTCTCTTCTCATTCCTCTCTCATCACATCTCTCTGTCATCAGCGTCTCTCTCTCATCACATCTCTCTCTCACGGTGGGCTATTCTGGCGTAGGTCATGGGTCCGGCGTGGAGGTGAGACTGGGGAAGTCAGATCGGCGTGGTATGGTGACGATTTCTGGGTATTTTTGGGTACGTTTTCTGGGTTCATGGGTATGGTGGTTTGCGGCGGCGTGTTTGGTGGTTCTGGGTTCACGGGTTCATGGGTATGGTGATTTCTGGGTATTTGTGGGTCATCTTATGGATTCGGAATTTGCTATTTGTTTGATTTGATTTTGGGATGGATTTTTTTTGTGGGTTCATGGTGGTGGAGTTGGGGGTTGCCGTGGTGGTGGTGGTGGCCATGGGTTTCGGGGCTGAGGTTTCTGGGGTTGCCGTGGGGTGGTGGCGTGGTGGAAGGGGGTGGGTGTGGGTTTTGGCCGTGGGTTTGGTCGGTGCTAGAGGTTGAGGGAGAAAGAGAGGTTGGTGGCTCGTGATGGGTTTTGGCCGTGGGGTGGGTTGGTGGCGGTCAAGGTGGATCGGCGATTGGCGTGGGTTTTGGCCGTGGGTTTGGCCGGTGGGTATGAGTTTTGGCCGGTGCTAGAGGTTGAGGGAGAAAGAGAGGTTGGTAGCTCTCTGTTTTGGCCGTGGGTTTGGCCGTTGGAAACTTGGAATGATGCCAAAGTCTGAAAAAAAAAATTGACAGTTGAAAGAAATAATAAAGAAAGATTAAAAAATAATATTTTAATAAAAATAGAATTTTGGGATGTAGGAAGTATGGTAAAATGGTATGGTATAATGATAAAGTAAGTTTTTAGAATGGTAAAATAGAGTAGAATTAGAATTTGCTGATGTTGATGCTCTAATAACATTGGCAAAAGTTTGTTTATTCAAAGAAGTACTCATTTGTTTTCTTAATCAATAAATAAATATACTTACAATTCAATAATAGGTTTAATTATTCTCGAAATACAAATTTTTTCTGGTAAATCATTGACCCTATTCGATGATCTAGTAATCTCTTTTGAGATTATATTGATGTTTGATTATTCAAAGAAGTACCTGATTTTTTTAGCATTTTTATGTTGTGGGCAAGCATAGTCAATGTTTTATGTGTTTAATAAAATCTGGATAAGTTGGAGTATATTTCTTTTTTTTTTTTTTTTTTTGATGGGAAATACTAAAAACTTTATTAAGCCAAAGAAGAAAAGGTTACATCTTTAATCAGCGCTTGATTAAGGAAACACGGTTCCTCCTCTAACCAAACTGAATAATCATCTATACCAAAGGCATATTTAGCTAATAAATGGGCTGGCCTATTGCCATGCCTACAGATATGTGAAAGCCCAACCTGTCTAAACTCTTGAGAAACAGATAAAGAGCTATAAATAATAGCCGCCACAGATGATGGTGGCGGAGAGAGATCCTTCAGAGCATTGATCACCAATAGGGAGTCACCTTCAAGAATAAACTCTTGTACGCTAAGATCTTTAGCGAATTGCAAACCCACCTCCACTACTTTTGCCTCAATCTCCACTACTTTAAGGGGGGCTGAAATCTTCTTGCTAAGGGCTCCAATAACATTACCTTCCTCATCCCGAATCAAAGCACCCACACCTGCAGCTCTCTAATCAGCAAAAACAACCCCATCGATGTTAAGCTTAAACATTCCTCTCGGTGGTGGCTTCCAAACCTCAGGCTGAACTTCCCTTCGTTGCTTTGGCACATCTACACATTCCTGGTATTCAGCTAAATATTCTAGCGCCTCAGTCCCAATTCTTGTAGCAAATTTCATCACTCCCCCATGCCTTTGTTCATTCCTATACGACCATATAGCCCACGCAACCATAGCCACTTTTCAATCAATGCTGAGTCCCACTCTGTTTCAACCGCTCTGAACCAGAGCAAATCCATGAACGAAGAGAAATGTATGGATGACTGAATACTGAATAGTTTTAAACTATCCCAAACCTCACGTGCTCGGCTACACTCCCAAAACAGATGACAAGAGCTTTCCAAACCTGAATTGCACAGCTCACACACTCCCTCATTCAATACTTTCCGACGCGCCAGATTTTCTTTGGTGGGCAATGTGTCTCGGCAAGCTCGCCATGCAAAATGGCGTACCTTATGAGGGATGTTAAGCCACCATAACCCTTTCCAGAAACTCCTCAACCTGCTATCCTCAGAAACAGTCCCAGCAGAGCCTTCAGAGGTAAGCTCAACAGCCACTCTGTAGGCGCTTCTAACACTGAATTTTCCATTATTTGTAAGGGCCCAGACCTGCCTATCCTCGGGAAGTTTTGAACTCAATGCAATACTACATATGTCATCAACTTCACATGGGAGAAAGATGCTCTGAATCAAATCAGTCTTCCATGTGCCAAGTGTTGGATCAATAAGCTCACACACCCGAGCCTCCAAAGGAAGACCACTCGGAGGAGATATGATCTTGTATGTTGAGGGGTTTAGGGTCCATTTATCCGTCCAAATCCGGATACTTTGGCCATTTCCTACCTGCCATCTCATTCCTTTTTTGACAACAACCTGTCCCGCCATGATACTTCGCCACGCATACGATGGATTAGCTCCTAGACCAGCTTGTAGAAAGTCACTCCTAGGGAAATACTTCGCCTTAAATACACGATAGAACAATGAGTCTCCTCCCATTTGTAATCTCCATCCCTGTTTAGCTAATAAGGCAAGATTAAATTGTTTTAGTTGTTTAAACCCCAACCCCCCTTGAGCTTTAGGAGTGCAGAGTTTATCCCAACTAATCCAAGCCATCTTCCTCTCATCTCTTTGTTGCCCCCACCAAAAATTCCTCATAAGACTAGTCATCTCATCACAGAGTTTATCCGGGATCTTGAAACAGCTCATGGCATACGTAGGAATTGCCTGTGCCACTGCTTTGATCAGAATCTCCTTCCCTGCTTTTAAGAGTAGTTTTTCCTTTCAACTTGCCAGCTTCTTTTCCAGCTTCTCTTTAATTCCCTTGAAAGAGTTCTTCCTATTCTTCCCCACGAGAGATGGTAGGCCCAGGTACTTTTCATGTTATTTAATAACTTGTGCCCCAAACCTGTTCTTGATTTCTTCCTGAATCTCAGTGGCTGTATTTCTACTAAAATAAAGCGAAGTCTTCGCCCTATTTAATTGTTGTCCTGATGCATCTTCATAGACTTTCAAAATTCTCTGAAGGGACACACACTCTTCAATAGAAGCTTTGCAAAAAATAAGACTATCATCAGCAAAGAATAGGTGTGAAAGACAAGGACCATTCCTACAAACAGATATACCTTCCATAGATCCATCATTAACAGCTTTCTTAATTAAAGCAGATAAACCCTCAGCACAAATCAGAAAAAGATAGGGAGAAAGGGGGTCACCTTGCCGAAGACCCCTAGAAGGAACAATATGGCCTTTGGGTTTACCATTAATACGGATGGAGTAGGTCACAGTTGAGACACATTGCATCATCAGGCTCCTCCAACGAGGGTGAAAACCTAATCTCTCCATAATTTTCTCTAAGCATGTCCATTCCACCATATCATAAGCTTTGCTCATGTCTAGCTTCAAAGCCATCTCCCCTCTACTCCCTGATTTCTTCTGACTAATGTGATGCATAGTTTCAAAAGCAACTAAAATGTTATCAGTGATAAGTCTACCATTAACAAAGGCGCTTTGAGTATCACTGATTATAGCAGGAAGAATTTTCTTTAGTCTATTAGCAAGGGTCTTGGCAGCCATTTTATACACCACATTACATAAACTGATCGGTCTAAATTCTGTAACTTTCTGTGGTTTATTAAGCTTAGGCACTAAGACAATTTGAGTATCATTAAAATGAGGAGTAATACCAAGATTAAGAAAATCAAGTACAAATTTAGTGACTATATTACCCACAGTAGGCCAAAAATGCTGGTAGAATAATGGAGGCATACCATCAGGTCCTGGTGCCTTGAGAGGATACATCTGCTTTAAAGCTTTGTGTACTTCATTTGGTTGGAACTCTTTTATCAGCTGCTCATTCATCTGCTGAGAAACTTTTGTTTGGACTGCTTCTAAGAGTTCATGGAAATCCGTGGGATTTGATGAGGAAAAGAGCTTTGAATAATACTTCACAAACACCCTCTCAATTTCGTCCTCCTCTTCCTGCCAAACTTCATTAGAATCAAAAATCCCTTCAATCAAA
Source organism: Quercus suber (assembly GCF_002906115.3). Classification (NCBI taxonomy): domain Eukaryota; kingdom Viridiplantae; phylum Streptophyta; class Magnoliopsida; order Fagales; family Fagaceae; genus Quercus; species Quercus suber. The sequence goes on from NW_027069847.1 coordinate 165,694, forward strand.
TTTTTCTGAAACCTTGAAGAAGCTTTAGCATGGAAAAAGCCTGTGTTTCGATCCCCTTCTCTAAACCAATCCAACCGAGATCTTTGCTTCCACATGGCTGCCTCCTTCTCCAACCAACAGTTAAGCTTCACCCTAGTCTCCCTTAAATGTTTAATGACCTCGGGATTAGTTGGTTGAACCTCCAATACCTCCAAAAGCTTCAGAAGCCGAGCAATCTCTTTTCCCGCATGCCCAAACTCAGTCCGGTTCCACTCTTCTAATTTTTCTTTGCATGAATTCAAACATGCCAGCAAAGGATGAGAATTGGCTGCCACCAAACCTTCATTCCAAGCTTCGTTAACTACTTCTTCACACTTGGGTTCTTTCAATCACATAGATTCAAATCTGAAAGATTTTTTAGACTTGTCTCATTTCTTGGTAACCTTAAGCTGAAGCAACAAAGGATTGTGATCTGAAGTGGAAGAAGACTTATGGATCAACTTTGCCAAGGGAAACAATGAAGCCCAACCCGTGCTCACTAAAGCCCTGTCCAACCTCTCCCTAATTTGAAACCCATCACTTCTTTGGAAAAGCCAAGTAAATTTTGGCCCAATAAAACCAACCTCCTGTAGTCCACAAGAATTTATCACGCTATTAAACCTTGCCATCTGCTGCTTAGGTCTAGGGGCACCACCCTCTTTTTCAGAATCCCTCCGAATCTCATTAAAGTCACCAATAACCACCCAAGGCAAAGGAGACACAGTAGAGAGAGATTGGAGAAGCTGCCATGACTCCACCCTCCTAGAAGTCTCTGGATTACCATAAAACCCTGTCAAACGCCATCTAGCAGAATTGTTACCCTCATCAATAATACTATCAATATGGGACACCAAAGAACCCAGCACTTCCACCTTAATCCCAGACTGCCAAAATAAAGCCAAACCCCCACTTGAACCATTACTCGGAACAATATGACTTTCTTGAAACCCACATCTTCCTCTGACCACCTTCAACCAATCACCATCTGACTTTGTTTCATTGAACCTCTTTTGATATTTGGATCTTTAGTTGAAGTTTTTCAGTAGAATATATATATATATATATCCAACTTTAATTTTGAATTTAAGAAAAAACAAATTCCTTATTTCATTCACTTTATCTAAGTTTTCCATAAAGCTTGGTCATCATTTAGATGCCAAAAGGAAATAGATCAATTCCATAATAAAATAAGATGTACCTCACCAGAGGAAGTTATACAGCATACTACACATCCAATTCTAGGTTTACACCATGCCAGAATATTAGTACCAATCTCCAATGATGTAAACTTCGTAGAGAGAGAGAGAGAGAGAGAGAGAGAGAGAGAGAGAGAGAGAGAGAGAGAGAGAGAGAGAGAGAGAGAGAGATTGGTCAGCTTTGCAGGCTAGAATTAAGAGGGAGAGAGAGTGGAAGACAAATGTGTGGGTTCCACCCTTGCATTTTGGTCTCATGTACATTTTCTTACCCTTAACTAGGAGAACTAGTGGCAGCATCCCTCAAGAAAAATAATGAGAGAGAGAGAGAGAGAGAGAGAGAGAGAGAAGCAATAGTATCAAATTATCAAATAATGGGGTAGCGTGGTATATGGATGATTGGGATCCTTAGAAAAAGGCAGAGAGAGAGAGAGACAGTAGTATCAAATTATCAAATAAAGGGGATCCTTCAAAAAAGGCAGTGGCATAGAGCCACATGATTGGGTTCTCTAATTAGAAATTTAGAATAAGCCGACTTTTTTTATTTTTATTTTTATTTTTTATGAATAAGCCGACTTATGAGTTCCATATTAGAAGACTCTAATATGGACTTGATATCTTCTGAGTTTATGATTTCGTTTGTATTAATTAATTGGTTAATCTTATTAATTTTTTTAATAGGTTAATTAAGTTTAGTTATATGGTTCTGTTGCAAGGGTTATGAAACATTTTTTTTCTTTTTTTCTTTTTTGATGAATATAGAACATATTTTTCAGTTTCTCGAACCCAAACATTATACTAATAAAACTTAGAACGCACAAGTTCCTCATATTCACAAATTCTTTAGAGCTATTTGTTGCACAATTTTCTTCTTCTTCTTCTTCTTCATTTTCTTTTTCTTTCTTTTTTTTTTTTTTTTTTTGAGAAGTTACAAATTCCTCTTTATATGGCATGATAACAGCTGAATAATACCAACACAAATTTGTCATCATAATGTAACAATAATAGCCCACAAAGCTCGTGAGTTACAACTTCTATAATACTTTGTGTAACTTGTCGAAATCTCTACCCTCTAGATTGGGGGAAGGAAGTCAGGAAAGAAAGAAACCCAACAAAAGAGAAAAATATGGGAAGTTGATTTCCTACGGTTTGGTTTTGTACAGTTTGGTTTAATAAACGAATTGGGTGTTGTGTGGATGTGTTTTTCCTTATAACTCGCTCTGCACAAGTAATTGCCATACTTCTAGCATGTGAGTTTGACAAAAAATATTTACTACTTCTGTTTATATGATCCCACATTGGGCAGTTGTGTGTGTGTTTCTCCTTATAACTCGCTCCGCACAAGTTACTGTTTTGCTTATAACGTGTGAGTTTAATGAAAAAAATATTTACTGCTTCTGCTTGGGGATTGCCTCTATACGATCCCACATTGGGCAGTAACTGCCTTGCTTGTGGCATGTGAGTTTTAACGAAAAAAAAATAAACGAATTGGGTTGGGACTATCTACTTTCTAGTTTCTAATTTGAAGTTTGGACCAACTTATTTTTAACTAGAATTTACCCAATTTAAAATGTTGTGGACATATTATTTCCCTTTTTTTAAAGCAAAACGTGATATTGTTTATATTTTATCATTTATCAAGTAAAATACAAATTTTTTTCATAAGTATTATGGTGGTACATTGGGATTAATACATTATAATTGAATTGTCAATGATGAACCCCTCATAGGCTCCTACTCTCATAGTAGTAGCCTCACTCATATGGTCATAAGATTAATATAAATACCTGAGTTTTTATTTTTTATATATAATTTTTATTTTGAGAATCTAATTTATAAGTGGATAAAAAATTTGAAAATCAATAGAAAAATGATCATATTTTTTAAGCAATATTTTAGTGTAAATTAGAGTTGTATTTTTACTAAATTGTTCTTTAGTTTGTTTCTACTTAAATATAGGGATGTAGGGACTTTTTTGAACAAAAAAAATGAGAATCTCAAACACAGAAAACCTCTTAAATAGTAGTATAGATAAATGAGAAATATTGCGGAAAAAGATGTGAATTAAAAATGTTCATTATTTCTACATGCATGTTATTTTTAGGGCTCATACACTCATAACTACACGAATAAAATCTTTTGTGCATTTTCATTTTAAGGAATTAATTAATAAAAAAGTGAGAAAAAGAAACAACAAAAGAGGTGGTTGACGTCAATCAAATGGTATATTTTTTTAATTGGTAGATTACAGTACTCGCAATCAAATAGTAAGATTATTACCTAGCATATTACTTATTCTTAAAATCGATGATTTCGATAGATAATAAGGAAACAAAACGATACTTTTAATAATTTTTCTATTAAAAAAATTTGAGATTAATAAAAAGGAATTTTAAGGAAATTTTATTTTCGTTTTAACTGTCCATTTTATTATAAAATGCTACAAATAAGACTAAGCTTTTTTAATCTAAATAAGACAATATTTATGTTAATGATTAATTTTAGTAGATATATTACTTGAAGGGAAAAAAATAGTAAAGTAAGGATTTGTTGCAAATTAAGTTGCCCAAAATGCACACATGTCAGGTAGTCATTTGATGAAAAATTCAATCTTAACAAAGAAGTTTTCATTTAAATATAAACTTAAGCATGTGTCTATCTGAGACATTAACACATGTATATTTTTGCAAGAGTTACTGCAAATTAAGATTTGCAACAAATTTTTGCCCAAATGGAAATCTTTGGTATAGTGGTTTAACAATATATTTTCAGTATTTAAACAATATTACACGCATTACTATACACTTTTTACTTACACGTATTTCAAAAAAATATAAACAACATTAATAGGATAACATTGCCAAACGGCCGAAGAAACAGAAATAAGCCAACCTAAGTCCGTTTCTTCAGTGGGTCAAAATCAGACTCAAACAGGGAGTACTCATCGACTTTAGGCAAACTTTAATGTAATGACTTACGAGGCAAAACTAACATCATGTGTATTACGCTGCTCTGCATGCCCACTTTTATAGCTGGTTTCCATATATATATATATATATGCATATATATGGAAATGAACTTTAGAATGCTACAGTTCTTAGTATGCAAGCACCCATCAGCATTCCTTCCAAAGAGAAATGATGGTTTCATTTTTGAATTATTTCCCGGGATAACAATGAAAATTCATATTTAACCATTCAATATTAATACATTTTGCTGCAGTTACTTGGCTTCTGTATTGTTGTAAGACCGGTTAGGCTGTACGAGTGCCAGCCCTATTAGTATCAGTGTTGTTACCTCAACAACTACTTGAGAGACCATTATATGTGTTTCCTGTTAGTCACGGTTTTAGGAATTATTTTTAGGATGGTTATTAAGAAATTTAAATTATATAAAATCTAATAAAGCGATAACTTGAATATTTGCTACAATTACGAGTCAAGTCACTAAAGAGAGTAAAATTGTTGCGATTGCAAAGCCAAAAAGAGTATAACTATCGTCTCCATTAAAGAGAACTCACAACCACAATATTTTTCTTGGTACCATTTTTTAAGAAAAATGAAATTAGAGATGATTTTATTGAATAGGTTGAGCGATCTACAAATTTAAATGATTAGCTATTTTTATCTTTTTGTTTTATAATAGTATTTTTGTTTAACAATTTGTTCACTTGTTGTTTGGTCTTATTTTATTTTTGTTTGGTTTATGTTTGTTGTTATTTAGAATAATATTTATTGTTGTTATTTAAGATTTTTTTTTTTAAATTTATAAAAGGGATTAAGGATTATGTTTGGGGGGAGGGGGGGAATTAATTTTAGAGAAATGCTATGTTTACAACATTTTTACAATAAATCTTATGTAAAAAACTGTTATTAGTAGGTAAAAAAATAATATCGGAATTTGGGTCAAATTAGAATTCGTAATAGTTTACTATATTGAATTTGTTGTAAAATTATAGTAAAAATATTATGAATATAACATTACTTTTTGTTGAACTCAAATTTTTGTAATTTTCAAGTCAGAATGTTCAACATTTTTATTATTGTGGTCACAATAGATTAGTTTAGCATATAATATTTTTTTAGCAAGTGTATATATACATTTTTTTGCAAGTCAGGGTAGTCTTGTGACCACCGTGTCTTGCACATGGAGCTGCTGGTGTTTCTTGTAATGTTCTATAAGCTTTTGTGTTGCTTGGCAGATTGAAATAATTACATGATTGGAAAGTAGAATTAATTGTTAAGAGAAAATGATTACTAATACACTATGAGGGTGTTTAGTTTGCAGTAATGTGTTCTTGATGTGATTTACATTACGATGATGTGACATTAAAATTTTTTTGTTTATTTTATTTTTTCAAACATTAGCATAATTTAAAATTACAAAATATATCACATTATCTTAATTTTATCACATTCCTAAACAATGTAATATTGTATTTTTGTAAAATTACAATAATGTAATATTACGGTGTAATGTAATATCACGACAAACCAAACGCCCCTTACGAAACCAATACCTATTACAATTGCTGATGAATATGATGATTTACAATTTATTTCTTTTTCATTTCTTTTTGAAATGCAAAATTCATGCCTTGCCTCTACAGCATTTTTGCCCACAGCATCAAATCTTTTTCCTCTCTATGGAAAGCTCCATTTTAAAACTTGCGTTGTTATCTTTCTCAACTTCAACTACTGAAGCAGTATGCAATTTTGGCACCTGTAGGAGTGACGGCAAAGAGCGGAAAGTAAACTAAAAAATTTTCGATCTACTGTGAGAGCCTTTAGTCTACTGTGAGCTCTCAGCCCTTTGCACACTTTCTTTCTTGTATATTTTCCTTCTCATTACAGTAAAACCAATAAATTAATTAATTAACTTTACTGTGCATATGAGGAAAATAAAGAATAATATGTGCATAATGCACGCGCGACGCGCGTGCGCGCGCGCGCACACACACACATATATATATATATATATATAGAGGATTGGGCTCAAAGGCCTTGCTCGAGTTCTATTTTCAGCTCACATGCTTCGACTTCTCTAATCCTCTTAGTGTCTGTTTGGTAAGATTATTTTTGCCAACTTATTTTATTATTTAACTTATTTTTGCTACTATTCATGAGTCTCACTGCACTTTTTAATACTATTCATAGGTCCTATTGTACTATTTCAGCTAACTTTTACCTTTATTTATAATACTTTCAGCAAAAATTTTCAGTTTTAGCAAAATAAGCGAATCTCAAATAGACCCTTAATGGTGAATAAATGCAAGCAGGGATTTCTAAATGAAAATCAAGTCTCACTGGGCAATTTTTGGAGCAATAATGCTAGTACCACATACTTTCACACACATTCTGACATAGCTATCTTATGTGGTAGATTGTAATCAACTATTTGTCACTATCATATGGACTTACAATTTTTTCTCTACCACTAACAGTCTCCAATATAAAACATTTGTGAAGTGTTGGTAAAAGTGTGTAGTATTAGGATTATTTTTTTTGGAAACATCCCTTCATTCTTACGCTGTGTAGAGGGATTGTGTGTCTAATTTGAATCCTTGGAAAATTTCTCAATTGATAAATGTTTTGTTTCTCTAAAAATTTCCTGAGCTGTTCTTAAGCCGTGTTTATCATGCAGTTCCTCCCCAATTTGAATGTTTAGTACTAGCATTATTCTTTCTGAAAATACCCCTTCATTCTGACGCTGTGTGGAGGGATTGTGTCCAATTTGAATCCTTGGAAAGTTTCTCAATTGATAAATGTTATGTTCCTCTTGAAATTTTCTGAGGTGTTCTTGAGTCGTGTTTATCGTGCAGTTTCTCCCCAGTTTGAATGTGTAGTACTAGCATTATTCTTTCTGAAAATACCCCTTCATTCTTACGCTGTGTGGAGGGATTATGCGTCCAATTTGAATCCTTAGAAAATTTCTCAATTGATAAATATTATGTTCCTCTTAAAATTTCTTGAGCTGTTCTTGAGTCATTTATCGTGCAGTTTCTCCCCAATAATGGTCCACATTCAACATTTGAAGCAAGTCCAGCAGATTATGTATCATTAGAAGTTTCTTTAACATAATTCATAAGAGACAAATGTTACATTGAAGAAAGAGAGAGATAGAGAGAGAGAGAGAGTCGATTCAAAAATAAAATTATCTACAGAGCATGAATCCATTATCCATGGAGTGATTAATACAAAAGAATCTCCAACGTTGGTGTGACAAATTTTTGGCCTTGGCTAATTAGAGTGTAATTTTTGGCCTTGGCTGATTAGGAGATAAATCTTCCACCAAATTTTGAGGATTACAGGAATCATCCCACTTCCCTCAAATAATGGCCTTACATTAGTTAGATGAATGCAAGGACTTCTCTCTAGCAAACACTTGAATTTCTGACAGTAGCTGAGTAGTTCTTAACGTGGCTGTAGGCCTAAGGCAAATAAAATGTTTTTGATCCCTTCTCTGCCAGATTTTCCAATTATACCACACTCGTAGGCCATAGTTTCATACATTTCATCCCTCCTTCCATGGTATTTCCAGGCTTATTGCGTCTTTAAAAGCTTTAGCCTTAGACATCTTGATCCCTTCTCCCATAAATTTCTGGGTTTATAATGCCTGGCTATACCTCTACAGTGTGTAACTTATATTGTGCTCTAGATGAAAGTGTTGGACTTATCAATGCTGAAAGTGAAAGGATGAGAGGAAAGAAAATTTAGTAAATTTTCATATTGCCATATGTAGTGAAATTGAAATCAATGTGTCTGATTTGATGGAAACAAGCTATATACTTTTACCACTAATTTGAAGCGTTCACAAGTTGTGGATCCTATCTAAAAAATGATGCAATATTTATTTTGTTCTCGGATCAATAGTCCAAATATGACATACAGAGACAGAATGATAAAGAAATTTCTAAACAAAATTTTGTGCTTAGGTTGACGCTTTCATTTTTTACCGTCAAGAATTTATCAAATATATGTATATAACCAAAAATATGAAAGTTTTGATCTGTAGTGGAATTGAAATCAATGTGTCTGATTTGATGGAAACAAGCTATATACCTTTACCACTAATTTGAAGTGTTCACATGTTGGGGATCCTATCTAAAAAATTGTACAATATTTATTTTGTTCTTAAATCAAGAGTTTAAAAATAACATACAAAGACAGAGAATAATAAAGAAATTTCTATACACAATTTTGTGCTTAGGTTTGACGTTTTCACTTTTTACCCTCAGGAATTTATCAAATATAACCCAAAATATAAAAGTTTTGATCATTAGGACCAAGAAACTAATAAATGCAAAACAAATAGATTCGCTTTAAAATGAGAAGTAAAATAAGAAATACCAGGAATAATCAATGTTACCACCATGCACTCTTGGCGTGGTGGCCACTCTACAAGGGTCAAGATTCAAGTCTGCAGGAGGAAACTTTACACATATAAATACTTAGATTAAATTAGGGTAAAATTTCTTTGTATAAATAAATAAAAAGGGAGAAGAATAATCAATGTTCTGATTAATAGATTATCCTAAGACCTGCCATCTCAAAACCAAGCATATGATACTAAGAATGTTCATGAATAGAAATAATTAAATCAAAGACACATAATGGCTGTAACAGCAAGATAATAGTTTCATTTTTTAGTCAACGAAGAATCATGGCAATGCCTATCACAAGACCGAATGTCCAAACTTATCTAAAGATAAAAAATATTGCACTTCAAAGTCTTTGCTATATTGCTATTACTAGACTACTGACTTCAAGTCTACAACAGAGACTTTACTGTTCAAAAAGATTGCTACTTAAAAAGGTTCAAATTAATATGCACACACTCATGATCTCCTAAAAGACAAAAACAAAATAATTAAAAGCCTTGTATCTTGGGGCCACCCTCAAGGAATTCTTCCTTGTACCTGGTGTGTGTGGGATGGGATGATTACATAAACCCGAGAGTTGAGATACTAAAAAATATCTGCATATCCTTGTTTGTCACCAAAATAAAAAATAAAAAAATAAAAACCCTATTGGACCAACCAGTGCATTGATGATTATATGTTTGTAAAAACTCCATATTGTTTTAGCAATGGAAATAATCACATATAAATTGAAAACAAGCGGAAAACATGTGACAGAGAATTGATACGCAGAACTAATACATTATGAAGCAGGACATACCACCCCAAGTGACATCATCTGCTGAAAGAATGTGCATTTCTACAAAGACATCTGCTTATCTTCGTCTGATTACTGCAAAGACAAATCATACACCAGTTTTTTGGATAAATAATTCAGAATTATCGCAGAAAATATTTTGAGTGAAAACTTGTGTTGACTTGCAAGTTACAGCAGGTCCTCTTAAGAGTTTTTGAGAAAGAAGAAGATAGGGGCTTAAAAAAATACACAAAAGATGCATAAAATGGTCACTTTTTAAATTAGAATTTAGAATAATATTTCAGCTCCCATTAGCTTGTGTCGTATGGTATTGCAGATGCAATTTCTGAAAATGAGAACTGCAATTTCAATTAGCTTAGCCTAGAAATGAGACGCAAGAGACGATTAAAAAGGCTGAGCATATTACTTAGACCATTATTGATATGGTCCAACCCAGCCCAAGTAACAAAAATAATTCCATTAGCCAAAAGGAATGGAAACTAAAATTATTCTAATTATGGTTGTTTTTTTTACTAACAAAAAAACAACTTTATTTTTATAATTCAATTTCCATAAATAAAATACTACTTATCTCAATATGGCACACTATTATTTTTTTAAGGAGAGGAAAACAAAAAAACTTAAGAGTTTAAGCTCAAAAACTAAATGATCATGAGGAATTTGAGCAGGGCATAGCAGTCTCCATGCAATCAAAAAAAAAAAAAAAAAAAAGAAGGTAAAAATTTGAGCGGGGAGTTAGCAAAAATTTGTTTATAAAGACAATAAATATGAAGATCCCAGCAAATTTTTCCCATCACAACTATTAAAGACGAGAGATCAATTCCAGCTCCTGGGAAAAATTAAATAAGATATTCAATTCAAGCAAAGCAAGAATCTATAATCAAAAAACAAATCAGAGGACGAGCTGCCAAAAGATAGAAAGCATATATAGGGCAATAAATTGGTGGTAACTTCTCTAGCTCCCATTAGATTCATACCTGCTCCACTTTTAGCACCCAAGAGACAACACAGAAGAGCAATGGAGAGTTCTGTGGACAACTCCTCACCCCCTCTACCCTAAGTAAGGTAGAAATCTAAATTAGAAATATATATAAAATATATGAACTATGAAGAAAATTGGCAATGAGACTAACTCTTCCCCATTGTGCCATGATTGAATTTCAACAGCTATTACACATAATGAACTCTTTTTTTTCTTTTTCTTTTTCTTTTTTCTTTTTTATATTAAAAAAGGGGTCAGTTTTTTTAGCCTAAAATGCCAGCTTAATTTCACTACTACATCTTTTTTTTAAACTCACTTTTTCTAGGAACAACTGTACTTTTATACACCTTATTGTTTAAAACAAAATAAGCTCAGCCAAACAAAATAAAAATAATACAACCTCAAACATTGGTGCTGCAGTTGGACTGCAATCAACATGTATGGCAACCTTTCCTTTATCAGGTTGCAACAAACTCGGCCTTCCAAGTTCAGCCTGCATTTACAAAAATTAGTAGACAACATTACAAGTATTCACAAAACACAGGAGGAAACTGCTTAGTGTAGATATGTGTTGAAGATCCAGCATCTCGGACCATTATATACCTTCACACTGGAAATAACATCTGTTTCCCCCAAACTGATTCTTGCTGAACCATTTGCCTGCCATTAACTCCATGAAATACGTAAAAACCAGCAGAAAAGTTCAGTTTGTCACAAAGAAAGCAGGTCAATGCTGACGTAAAACTACTAAGCAAATCAAATTAGACTTAATTCTAGTTAATTGGTTTTGGCTATATGAATCCTTTTCGTGCATCAGACTATGTTTCAATAAAGTATATGAAAAGAATGTTATACCTGGAGTATAACTCCAGTTTTGACATAAATAGGACTGTAAGTTAATCTTTTTCAACCATCAGAACGAAGGTCTTGAGCAATGCCACCCTGTATGAAGTGCTCTTCTTCCAGAGATAGTCCCACCATTTCTGCACATACATAAATTGAAAAGAAATAATGGTTGCAATGTTATATATAATTAGAACTTGTAAATAATGGGAGAAGATATTGGAAAAAAAAAGAAAGAAAAAGGAAGGTACTGGGAGAAACTAAAGGAACAGCAATATTGCTGAAGGAAACCATTATGTGTTAAAAAAGATGCTACACTTAACAATAGTTCCTAAAGTCAAAAAGAAATTCAAGTCTTTTATACCCATGTTTTGTTAAGGAGAAAGAAGACCCCTTATTGGCAGAGGGGGGGAAAAAAAAAAAAAAACCAACAACAACAGACACATAAGTCAATAAAACCAATTTCTTTATTAAAAGGGCATGAACAATGTGCTCCTTACAAAGATCATTTCTACAAACAGAACTGTAGTAAACTTGTGTCTATAAATATTTGTAATGTTTCCTTTTATTTGGCCAGAGCATATACGTATCAAGTAATACTTTGGTAGATCTCCCATTAAAAGCCTCAAAACAAGGACATAAGTGAAGGGAAAATGGAAAGAAAAGCTAAAGAGGGAAAGAATAGACACAGAATGGGAACAATATTGTATGCCAGAGGGATTCAGATGCTTCATTAGCAATATCCATAACAGTTTATTGCTTTGCTAAGTTTGTAACAGTTAACTGGAGTAATTGATTTGCTAAGAACATCATACGTAAAGGGGTTGAGTGCAAATGATGTAGGACACAATTTATTATTTAATTATTGTAATTTATTATTTTTGGTATTTTTATGTAAAAAAACGTTATTTTAGGTTTAGGTGATGTATTTCCTTATTTTTAGGTGTATTTAATGCTTTTTAGGTCAAATTTTATTCCTGTTATGGTTAGGTATCAATTAGGAGTTATTTTAGATTATATTTTCTTGTCTGTCAAGTTTTAAGGAGCTCTTAAATAGGCCCCTAAGTCTGTAAACGTTTTTCATAGTTTATTATCAATAAAAATTCAGACTTGTGTCTATTGTATTCTCTGGTGGATTCCAGACCTATCACCTTGTGGATTCAAGGAACCCCTCGTGGACTCGAGGTTTACTACCTAGGAACTAACAGTTTAGTTTCTATTCCATCAAGAAAGCATCGTGTGTGCTCTTCTTTAGGCTTCCGCGACATCAGTTGGTATCAGAGCCTTGACTTACCCTAGTCTGATTGCTAACCGGCGAGACGGTAACCACCACAACAACGACGAATAACTTAGCAAGTATTACGTGACGTACAACAAGCACTCACAAATATCTATGCTAAGATGGCGCCGTTGAAGAATGGAAACAATAGGGATAACTGCAGCGGAGACATAACTCACGGGCAACCTATTGGTAAGCAAATTTCATATAGACCTTACAAGAGAATTGCAAGTTTTAATGGTTATTTTTTAAAAGAAGATTTTCTTGATTGGTTACTTGATCTAGAGGATTTATTTGACTATGAGAATATTTGTTATGAGAGAAAAGTTGGACTTGCTTTGTATAAACTTAGTAAGTATGCCTTATGTTGGTGGGAACGAGTACAATCTGATAGAATTCGACAAGGTAAAGACAAAATTAGATCATGGCCAAGGATGAAAAAGATGCTTGCTATCAAATTTTATCCTTTAGATTGTGAAGAAATCTTGTCGTATACAATACAAGATTATTATTGGCCAAGGAGTTCATACTTGAATTATGTTGAAGAGCCAAATATTCCACCATTAAAGGAAGAATTACATGTTAAAGAAAATATTGTTCTTGAAGAATATGGAGACGTCAAAGAAGAGAATATCGAGATTTTTGAGGAAATTAATGAAGGTCTTGTTATAGAAAAAGAACCTAAAATCAAGATTGTGGAGGAGATTAATGAAGACCCTATTATAGAGAAAGATCTTGAGGTTGAGATAGTAGAGACCATCAAAGAAGAAATTATAGAGGAAGTTGTCAACAATCTTGATAAAATCAAGTTAGATGATTGCAACATTCAAACTTCTATTATTTTATTAGAAGACACCGAAACAAAGTTTATTGATTTTATTGGGGTGGAAAGATTTGATTTGATCATTGACTCTTATTTGATGAATATTGTCAATTACATGAAGATCAAGGGAGAAGAAGTTCAAGTTGCCCAATTAATGACTTTCAAGTTTGGCAAGAAGACAAAGAAGATGAAGTATTCAAAGTATTTGTTCTCTTGGCATGGGAGATTTCAGATTTCAAAGATGAACTCGAGGACGAGTTTGTTTCAAGTGGAGGGGTCTGATGTAGGACACAATTTATTATTTAATTATTGTAATTTATTATTTTTGGTATTTTTATGTAAAAAAACGTGATTTCTTCTAGGTTTATGATTTCGTTTGGTATTAATTGATTGGTTAATTATGTTTGGTGATATGGATCGCATTGCAAGGGATATGGAACTTATTTTTCAGTTTCTCGGAATCCAAACAGTATACTAATAAAACTCAAAACCTTTATAAAAGAACACATTTTTCAGTTACTTGAAATCCAAACAGTATAATAATAAACCTAGAATATACAAGTTCCTGATATGCACAATTCTTCAGAACCATTTGATGCACAAATTCCTCTTTATCTGGCATGATAACAGCTGAGTAATACCAACACAAAATTATCATCATAATGTAACTAGAACAGCCCACAAAGCTTGTGAGTTTCATCTTCTCTAACTTGATGAAATGGGAGAATTGCCAACTTCTTAGCATATGCATAACCAAATTACAATAGCATAGAATATGTTGGCCTTCTCCCCAGAAATTTCTCCAATAGTATTTCCTGTTTATTAAGGCATCCAGCAATGAAAATAATAAAGAACTTACACATATTAGAGCTAATTACTCTTGACACAGTGGTTTTTAAGTGTATGTTTACAATTGATTTTAGTACAACCACAAAGCCTACCACAAACAAATTATTATCTAGATTCTGCGTAAGCATCTACAGGACTTTTAAAAATAATAATAATAATTTTAAAACAAGTTTTGTTATTACTATGCCATTATTCAAGTTCATCAGCCTCTAAGGGCTTACAAATAGACATTCTAGCTAGTGTAGTCCCACCAAAATTTGACAGTTCACAAATGCATACAGGGTTTTGAAACAAATGCCATTGAAAGAAAACTAAAATAAAAACTTATAGACAGACAGAGCAACCACCAAAATTAGTGTGTATTTGGATGAGTATTTTTTTTTATTTTTTATATATAGGTATTTTTATTGGCTTATTTGCTTAAAAATTTAGCCAGGAAAACGTAGAGCTGTACCAAGAAAAAGTTTATATTTAAAAAGATGTACATAAGCTGCTGCTGAAAATAAGATTGATTTTATGCTAAAATAAGTGGGCCCTTAAATACATAAGCAAACTTATTATACAAAAATTTCTCAACAAACAAAATCAAGACTAAAAAAGAAAAATAAAAACCGTGATATGGCGGCAAAAAATCCGTGATATGAATATGTATAAAAAGTATTCATTATTCTAGCAATCAATCTGGTTTCAAGTTCAACAATTCAAATAGCCTAAGCAAAGCCAATCACCAACTAAAACCACCTATTCTTACGTTGTTCAGGGATCTGCTACTCAACTTAACTCCACAAAGGCTTATTGCAGCAGGGTTCGCAAGTCTGTTTCCACTTGACCACTATCTAGCCATGCACTACATCCTTAAATTTGATTTTGACATCAATATAATTCCCCAAAAAAAAAAAAAAATTTAAATTCAATAGAACCCCCAAAATCATATAGCTAGTGCTCAGCAGCACAACTACTTTTGGTTTGCTGGAACTGCACTGAACCAAGTGCATTAATAAGACTGGTGATATCCCATGCCAACAATCTTTATTTGTTTATGTTATACCCTTATACCACCCTGCCACTTTGAATCATCTCACTGGATTTACTCTACAATTTTTCTTTAATCCACAACCCAAAAACAAAAATGGCAGCTGTGAGAGTTTTTAAATGGCAATGAGATTTGAGGAGCCAAAAATTAGGACAAAGTTTTTCTCTAAACTGGGTTCGAGGAGTGTCCTGAATTTCACTCACATAACTCCACTAAATAGGTTCTGATAGGGTAATGAATTTATATACAACAACCACAACGACCAAACCTTAGTCCCAAAATTTTGAGGTCAGGCATGGATCCTCAACAGACTAGTCAGGTCGGCTGCATGTAAAATTTTCCCACAAGTCTATTCTATCCAAAGCCATACTCTCTCTTACTTCCTTGATTTACATATACTTTTTTCGCGCTCTCAACTTAAATCAACTCACTCCTTCTCACTGAAATTGACTTAATTGAATGGTCCCATGAATCTGTGCAGAGTATACAACCATTTTATGCAAATTTGTATGTTTTTACTACTGTATACAAGAATTTGCATAAGTAAATATTTAATTTTTAAGCAATTAACATCTCCAATAATTTACAGAACACCATCTACAAAGCTAAAATTTTAAGGAAAAATCATAGCACCTCATATAATGTTAACAAACCAAAATGTCTAAAAAAGAAAAAAACTTGCCGTGATATAAACTGTGTGGTCGCCGGTGAATTGATGCCGGAATTTTTGTATTTCCGTCGGAGACGCAGACGAACGATGACGCTGCCTGTGCCACCGTGAGAGACAGTCGAGAAGGAATTGATGGGGAGGGTTTAGCAATGAGTGAGATCAAGAAAGCTAAAATCGTGGCGCGAAATCGCGTTTTCTGTGTGACTCGAGAGTTACTAAGTATAGGCCGTGGAATCATGGTCTCAAATCTCCATTTTTTTTAAAGCAAATACTGAATTTGGCACATATCGGTGTCTTCAACAGATATTTACGCTAAAGTTGAAGTTGAGGGAACGGAAGAGAGAGGAAAAGAATGGAAGAGAAAAGAAAATATTCTCCCTAGGAGGTTGGGATATAGGAAGGAAAGGAAGTCAGAAGTGATGAATATTTTTGTTTGGTATATAAAAGGATGGAAAAAGAATATGTGTATTTTTACATTTATTTCTCTTGAGAAAAAGTAAATAGTTACATACTTTTTAACCTATGAGGGGTATTTTAGTAATTTTCTGATATAAGCATCAAAACCTTTTTTTTTTTTTTGATAAGAAACATCAAAACTTGTCATATCTTTATCCCTTTCCCATCATTCCCTCTCTTTTCGCCCAATAGCAAAATAGCTACTCCTCCTTCCTCCTCTTTTCTCTTCCTTCATCTCCACCTATCTATCAAATTATAATATGTGATAATTATTACTTTTTTATGATTTATTTGGAAAGTCACTTTTTGACAAAATACCCTATTTAAAGTCCCTTAAAAAATAAAAATAAAAATAAAAATAAGGAAAAATGAATCCCAGAAAAAAATTATAAACACAAACTTGAAATATATACATGGGATAATCCTAAGATTAGCGTTGGGGCCCTACTTTCAGAAAGGACAATATTCTATTCTTTTTTTTTTTTTTTTTTTTGCAGGAAAAATATCTGTCTTCATATAGAAAGAAAAGCATGCAAAACCTGACACAACTCAAGTACTAACCTTCGAACCTTTTACCAACCTGGACAACTATACTTGCTACCCAACCACCACGGATTCAAGGCAACAAAGAAGGCTGATATTTTATGATGCCATATATTTAAAAAACAAACAAAAATAAAAAATGAAATTCTAAATAATAATTAATAACCTTAACATGAACGCTAATTTCCTCCAAAGGTAAAAAAGCTAGCTCCACGACAACTTAGACAGTAGACAGTAGTATGTTGCAAGCCATGGCGATATTGAGTTGAGTCTTTGAGATCGAGCTAGGGAATAGTTGAACCCATGGAGATTTGGCCGCCGCTGGTTTCACTGTCATGTTCACCGGTTAGACTCAGATAAACAAAAGTAGTCTTAATTAAAAAACAGGTAGAAAGTTGGACAATTTAGATCAGCTCGTAGCAAACCAATAAAACCGATTCAATCAAACAGAGAGTTTAATACAATACAGAAAGAAAAAGCTGCAAACCCTCACACACCTCAAACGCTAGTTCATAACACACCATTACATTTTTATATTTTACAAACCGATAAAGACCAAACATAGAAATCTAAATAATGACAACTATTTTTTTTTTTCCAAGCGTGAAAGCAGATATCTTCCTCGAAAGGTACGTGGAAGCTTCACGACCACTTAGACAGTACGTATATTTCTGTAATTACTAAGGCATCGTGGTAGTCACAGCTAGGGAAGTTGGAGTCATAGCAATTTGGCTGCTGCTGGTATCACCGTCATCGTCACTGGCGGCGCCATTGACACGGACAGTAGTTTGGCGACGGCCACCGTTACGTTTACACTTGCGCAGTGCAAAAAAGAGCATGGCAATGAGTATCAGAAGGTATATTATTTTCCCCCCAACGTCAAGGTACAACAGCAACTTTTCTTCCCTGTCACAAAAGAAAATTGTATCAACACCCTAAAACAAAACAAACAAACAGAAATAACCATACAATATATATAGCCACTGTTACCCGTTGAGAGGAAGAGGAGCGAAGTAGGGAAATGGCTTTGGCATGGCAGAACATCATTACCATAGGCAGCCTTGTTGATAGGATTAATAGCAAACACTGAATGATGCAAATCTGAGGAAACAAAATTAGACCAAGCATTACACATATTACCTGAAAGGGCAGAATTGGCTGAGTGTAAGGCATCATTGGTACCATTTGTACCAGCAGATGAGGATGCATGAGAATTGATCATTGAAATCAATTGTTGATACTGCTCTGAAGTAAAAGGGAATGAGTTGACCTGTGAAATATCAGCACTGCCTTGATCACCTTCAACCAAGACTTGATTTGCCATAGCCACTTTGCCTCGTTGCTTGTAACCAGGAGGGAATCCTACTAACTTGTAGCATTTCTCCATGACATGGCCAAGCTTCCCACAGTGACTACACACAGGCCTCCCTTTTGTGTTATTTCCTCTGATATACCTGTTGTTCCCTGGAAATGAATTTTCTTGATTGAATCCTTGATTCTTGACTGCAAGAGCAGTTGATTCAACTGAGGGAGCAACATTGAAATCCAAACATCTTTGCCTTTCCTCTTGAATTACCAAAGAAAATGCCTTATCAATGGAAGGACTAGGCTCCATCATGAGAATCTGTGTTCGAACTTGAGAATAAGAATCATTCAAGCCATTTAAGAATTGCATAAGTGAGTCTTGATGCTGAAGTGCTGTGATTTTGTCATTTACATCACAAGTGCATTTACCACATGAGCAGCACGGTAAGGGCCTGAAATTCAATAGTTGATCCCAAGCAGCTTGAAGATCAGTGAAGAATCCTGTAATTGTGGCTGTACCTTGCATCATAGTTGAAATTTGCTTCTGAAGTTGAGAGATTCTTGGTCCATTGGCTTGGGAGAAACGTTTCTTGAGAGTGTTCCATACCTCAAATGCAGTGTCTCTGTAAATTACACTAGCAATGAGGTGAGGAGAAACTGAATTCAAGATCCATGAAGAGATCATTGAATTGCATTTGGACCAAGCTTTCTTCTCTAATGGTGTGATTGCCATTGAAGCATTGATGGATCCATCAACAAATCCAAGTTTGCTTTTGGCATCCAAAGCCATTATCATTGCTCTGGACCACATAGGATAATTGTTCTCAGTCAATGGTTGAGTAACCAAAATCGCACCTGGTGTTTCACCATGGTGCAAGAAAAATGGACTTCTCGGATCTTCCATTGGAGTCAGCTCTCGCTGAGAAGCATTAGAAGCATTTTGAGTATTCGACGCCATTGAAGTAGGCTCGTGCTCTGATACCATATTACAAAACAGAGATGAAGAAAGCCAAGATTCTATGAATGTAAGAGAGAGTGTTTGAGAGAGAAGATTAGAAACTTTCTCTTGATATTGTAATAATCATGAACCTATACACAATCTAGGAATATATACATCTCTGTATCTAAAGCTCAAAACAGAATGTAACAGACTAAACAGAAAATGAGGGAAGCAGTTATAACACGTGGGAGAGTTAGTTACAGCACGTGAGATACAATATGAATAAAATTAATAGCTAAACTACATGCCGTTTATCAACTAAACTTATTTACACTTGCAGCTTGTTTATGTCGTTTAGTTCTATTTGTTTCTGTGTTTGCTTAGTTCTTCTTTTCTTCCTTCTTGTTCTGTGATCCTTTCTTCTTTACTCCTTTCTACTTCACTGCTAACTGATATAACATTTTCAAAATCTAGATAAATATTATGTGTTTGGGGTAGGCTTTGTGGTTGTACTAAAATCAATTGTAAACATACAATTAAAACCACTGTGTTAAGAGTAATAATTAGTTCTAATATGTTGAAGTTCTTTATTATTTCCTTTGCTGGATGCCTTAATAAACAGGTAATAGTATTGGAGAAATAGCAGGGGAGAAGGTCATCATGTTCTAAATTATTGTAATTTGGTTATGCATATGATAAGAGGTTGGAAATTCTCCCCTTTCCGTGAGTTACACAAAATATTAGAGAAGTTGAAACCCACGAGCTTTGTGGGCTATTATTGTTACATTATGTCATTATGATGAGAATTTTGTGTTGATATTATTAGGCTATTACCATACAAAAAGGAATTTGTGGATCAAATAGCTCCGAAAAATTTGTGCATGAAGAGTTTTATTAATGTTTGGATTCCAAGAAAAATAATATTTATTAGTTCATAATTTTTGCTATAACTTGCAATATAGAGAATTATGAGTGATAGAAGTGTAAACCCACCACTTTACTTTCACAACTCATTGTGTGACAAAGTGTAACAAAAATTAAGAACTCTTTTTTTTTTTTTTGGTAGTCCAAGTAATTTTCTTTCTAATATTGAACTCATAAGCCAGCTATGAATCGCATGGCTCTACGTTTCTGTCTTTTTTGAAGGACCCCGCATCCCTCGCTACCCTATTATTAATATGATACTATTGCCTCTCTATCTCTCTCTCTCTCTAAGGAAAGAACTCTATTTTTCTCTCTCCACGACTTCTTCTTTCTAACCACTTCTAAAATTGATAGAAAAACATGATACCGATATCTAAGGGAGGACCAACACATTTGTCTTCCACTAGAAAAAAATCATTGCTCTCTCTCTCCTTTCTAATCTCTTTCTACTTTCAAGACAAAAAACATAGTTTTATCTCTCCTTTTTAATCTCTTACTTCTCTCTCTCTCCTTCTAGTCCCAAAGCTAACCAAAATCTTTCTCTCTCTCCACATTCTTGTTAGAAAGCTTACTAAAATATATTTTTCTTTCTCCCACTTCTACCTACAAAGCTAATTTACACAATACATTTCTCTCTCTCTTTTCTACTCTCTTTCTCTTTCTAGTCTCTGTCTTTTCTACTCTCTCTCTCTCATCTAACCACAAAACAAACCAAAATCTCTCTATCTCCTTTCTTCTCTCTCTCTCTCTCTCTCATCTAGCCACCAAACTAACCAAAATCTCTTTCTCTCTCCTCTAGGCCACAAAACTAATCAAAATCTTTCTCTCTCTTTCTCTCTAGCCACAAAATTAACTAAAATCTTTCTTTCTCACTCTCTTTTCTACTCTCTCTCTCTCTCTCTCTCTCTCTCTCACATCTAGCTACAAAACTAATTAAAATCTTTCTCTCTCTTCTAGCTAGAAAGCTGCTAAATATTCTCTCTCTTCTAGCTAGAAAGCTGACTAAATTCTCTCTCTCTCTCTCTCTCTCTCTCTGCTACAAAGCTAAGTTACCCAAGACTAAAATATATGGGTGGAACCCACACGTTCGTCTTTCGAGAACATGGATCTCTCTATATATGCCATGGTATAAGTCATATACCCCATTGTCATCGTGTCCATAAAGAATAGCTTAATTAGGGCTTGTCTCAGATTCAATTCCAAAGGGAGGTTCTGCCATGCCAAAGCCATTTCCCTACTTCGCTCCTCTTCCTCTCAACGGGTAACAGTGGCTATATATATTGTATGGTTATTTCTGTTTGTTTGTTTTGTTTTAGGGTGTTGATACAATTTTCTTTTGTGACAGGGAAGAAAAGTTGCTGTTGTACCTTGACGTTGGGGGGAAAATAATATACCTTCTGATACTCATTGCCATGCTCTTTTTTGCACTGCGCAAGTGTAAACGTAACGGTGGCCGTCGCCAAACTACTGTCCGTGTCAATGGCGCCGCCAGTGACGATGACGGTGATACCAGCAGCAGCCAAATTGCTATGACTCCAACTTCCCTAGCTGTGACTACCACGATGCCTTAGTAATTACAGAAATATACGTACTGTCTAAGTGGTCGTGAAGCTTCCACGTACCTTTCGAGGAAGATATCTGCTTTCACGCTTGGAAAAAAAAAAATAGTTGTCATTATTTAGATTTCTATGTTTGGTCTTTATCGGTTTGTAAAATATAAAAATGTAATGGTGTGTTATGAACTAGCGTTTGAGGTGTGTGAGGGTTTGCAGCTTTTTCTTTCTGTATTGTATTAAACTCTCTGTTTGATTGAATCGGTTTTATTGGTTTGCTACGAGCTGATCTAAATTGTCCAACTTTCTACCTGTTTTTTAATTAAGACTACTTTTGTTTATCTGAGTCTAACCGGTGAACATGACAGTGAAACCAGCGGCGGCCAAATCTCCATGGGTTCAACTATTCCCTAGCTCGATCTCAAAGACTCAACTCAATATCGCCATGGCTTGCAACATACTACTGTCTACTGTCTAAGTTGTCGTGGAGCTAGCTTTTTTACCTTTGGAGGAAATTAGCGTTCATGTTAAGGTTATTAATTATTATTTAGAATTTCATTTTTTATTTTTGTTTGTTTTTTAAATATATGGCATCATAAAATATCAGCCTTCTTTGTTGCCTTGAATCCGTGGTGGTTGGGTAGCAAGTATAGTTGTCCAGGTTGGTAAAAGGTTCGAAGGTTAGTACTTGAGTTGTGTCAGGTTTTGCATGCTTTTCTTTCTATATGAAGACAGATATTTTTCCTGCAAAAAAAAAAAAAAAAAAAAGAATAGAATATTGTCCTTTCTGAAAGTAGGGCCCCAACGCTAATCTTAGGATTATCCCATGTATATATTTCAAGTTTGTGTTTATAATTTTTTTCTGGGATTCATTTTTCCTTATTTTTATTTTTATTTTTATTTTTTAAGGGACTTTAAATAGGGTATTTTGTCAAAAAGTGACTTTCCAAATAAATCATAAAAAAGTAATAATTATCACATATTATAATTTGATAGATAGGTGGAGATGAAGGAAGAGAAAAGAGGAGGAAGGAGGAGTAGCTATTTTGCTATTGGGCGAAAAGAGAGGGAATGATGGGAAAGGGATAAAGATATGACAAGTTTTGATGTTTCTTATCAAAAAAAAAAAAAAGNCTCTTACTCATCACAGATCAAAATTTGATCCTAGATCCTCCTCTTGTGTTTTTCTTGGTTACCCGTTTGGTGTTAAGGGTTATAAATTGCTTGACCTAACTACCAAAAGGATTTTTGTTTCCAGAGATGTTCATTTTCTTGAAACAGTCTTCCCTTTTGTTTCTTCTTCTCCATCTTCATCTCCTCACACTAGCATTCCTTTACCTCATCTCTTCCCTTCAGTGTCTAATCCTACTTCTTTGTTTGATTTTCCTGACCACAATGCTATTCCTTATGATTCCACTACTTCCATTCCATCTTCTACAGCTTCCTCTCTTCCCACTTCTACAGATTTACATGTTCCTAATTCTGTAGATTCACCTCTTGCTACTTCTGCAGATACTATTTCTGCAGAATTACCTGTCCTTCCTTCTTCAAACATTCCACCCATTATTCCTCCCATCACTACATCATTTGTTCCTTTGAGGAAGTCTTCCAGAGTATCTAAACCACCTGCATACCTGACTGATTTCAAGTGCAGCACAGTTGTCAGTAATGAATCTGCTCATTCTTCTTCTGCCACCAAGTCAGGTAATCACTACCCTTTGTCCACTTACCTTAACTCCTCCAAACTATCCCCCACTTATGCACACTTTTGTTCTTTAATCTCTACCATTCCTGAGCCTACATATTACCATGAGGCAGTCAAGGATTCTAATTGGCAGGCTGCTATGGCATCTGAGATTGCTGCTTTGGAAGCAAATAAAACCCGGACCATTACACATTTACCTCCTCACAAAAGGGCAATTGGGTGTAAATGGGTTTATAGGGTGAAGTATAATGCTGATGGCTCTTTGGACAGATACAAAGCTAGGCTTGTAGCCAAGGGTTTCACTCAGCAAGCTGGTTTGGACTTCACTGATACTTTCTCTCCAGTTGCTAAGCTCACCACTGTCAAGACTTTACTTGTTATTTCTGCTGTGAGAGGCTCGCATTTGGTTCAACTTGATGTGAACAATGCTTTCCTTAATGGTACTCTCTATGAAGAGGTCTATATGCAATTGCCTCAAGGTTTTCACAGCAAGGGGGAGAACCTGGTTTGCAAGCTTCACAAGTCTTTATATGGTCTCAAGCAAGCATCAAGGCAGTGGTATTCCAAATTCTCTACAACCATTTTAAAACATGGTTTCAAGCAATCAAAATCTGATTATTCTTTATTCACCAAGAAAATTAATCAGACCTTCATAGCATTGCTTGTTTATGTTGATGACATTCTCATTGCAAGCAATGATGTCCAAGCAGTGGAAAACCTTAAAGCTTCTTTGAATCTTGAGTTCAAGTTAAAAGACCTTGGTAATTTGAAATACTTTCTAGGTCTTGAGGTTGCTAGATCAGAAAAGGGAATCTCACTATGCCAAAGAAAGTATGCACTAGGAGTTCTTAAAGATGCTGGTATGGAAGGTTGTAAGCCCAGCAAGGTACCAATGGAGCAAAACTTGAAACTAAGTAAGTACCAAGAAGTTTTATTGGATGATCCTGGGGTGTATAGAAGATTAATTGGAAGGTTACTATATCTGACAATAACCAGGCCAGATATCACTTATTCAGTCCATAAACTAAGCCAATTCATGGCTAAGCCTAGGAAACCACATCTTGATGCAGCCTACAAGATATTACAGTACATCAAAGGATCTCCTGGTCAAGGCATTCTTCTGTCATCAAAGTCTGATCTACATTTGAAGGCCTACACGGATGCAGATTGGGCTTCATGTGTGGATACCAGAAGATCCACTACTGGTTTTTGTGTGTTCTTGGGTGATTCATTGGTTTCATGGAAATCTAAGAAACAATCCATAGTGTCCAGATCATCAGCTGAAGCTGAGTACAGGGCAATGGCCTTAACAGTTTGTGAAATGACTTGGTTGTTAGCTTTGTTAAAGGATTTGGAGGTTGATCATCCACAACCTGGTCTGCTCTTCTGTGATAACCAAGCAGCAATCCACATTGGTGAGAATCCAGTCTTCCACGAGCGTACCAAACATATAGAGGTAGATTGTCATTTGGTTAGAGACAAGGTACAAGAGAAGGTGATCCGTTTATTTTTTACTCCTACACATACACAGGTTGCAGACCTGTTCACCAAAGCATTATGCAGTCACTACAAAAATCTGGGTCTATAGCCGCATTTGAAAAACGCGGCTATAGACCCCAGAAACGCGGCTACAGGCTGGAGTCGCGTTTCCTGTAGTCGCGTTTGTGAACGCGGCCTAAGTACCGCAGCTCCAGACCTGTAGCCGCGTTTTTGGAAAACGCGGCTACAGGTCACACCTATAGCCGCTTTTTACGAAAACGCGGCTACAGGTCTGACCTGTAGCCGCGTTTTTTGGTCTGGACAAAGGAACCGGCCCCGCAGGCCTATGGCCGCGTTTTTTAAAAAACGCGGCTACAGGATCAGCTGGAGCCGCGTTTCAAAACGCGGCTACGATGTCAGACCTGTAGCCGCTTTTTACGAAACGCGGCTATAGCTCGCACTTGAGCCGTTTTCAGTGAAGACGCGGCTGGCGCAGTGACGTTTTTAGCAACCTCAAAAAAGAACATTTCAACTCCATAACTGGAATCTCCACACCATTTTAAAAGTGGAAGGAATTCCTCCCTCTTACCCCACACCAAATGCATTACCATATGATTACCAATACAAATATGCCACCCAGGAAGTACATACACATCTCCCCAAAAAAAAAAAAATCCAAAAACTAAAATTTATGATGCAGACAAAATAACCAGCCAGTTCTAGCAAAGTTCACAAATACAATAATGAAAAAATCACGTACACATGCTCACAAGGAGAGATCTATGCACATCAATAATATTAAATCTCACCCACAGCTACAAAGAGGAGCAAGCGTATACATTACTTGCACCACACAGTCGAACCAAACATTTCTAACCTGTAGAGTAACATAAAATTTCAGTCCCTCATTGATGTTCTCCTTAATCTCTCGGAACTTTGCTACAGCAGCTTGAATCTGCTTGTAACATTTCTCACGAGATGCTGGAAAAAATAGAAGGGAAAAGATCAACACAGAACCTTTTTTTTTTTTTTTTTGATAAATAAAATAAAACAAACTATTTTTGAATTGTAAAATGCAGCCTGTAAGCATCGCTGAAATAATATTAGCATTTGAAAAAATCAGGAACATTAGAGGAAATGTATGATAATAGAATCTGATTAAGTGATGTCCTTTGACCAGTAGAATCTGAACTTCAGAGAAACATGAATATAATAGATTATTACATAATGGACAAGCACAAACACAGACCCCCCCAAAACAAGAAAGCCCAGGTTCAGGTATATTGATAGAGATGGGTACA